>NW_017307565.1:118652-175650 GCF_000935625.1 Nanorana parkeri
TAGATAGATAGATAGATAGATATTGAAGGGCTGACAAAACAGGAACAAATGAAAGTCAGCATAACAACAATTAGCAAATAATTCTGATTGATTATTTTTTGGGAGTTACCATTTTATTTCTCTCTGTTTGTAGGATCCCAAGCTATAAAAACCTTTGGAAAATCCTTACCTGGCAAGCATCAACTTTTCCATCAAGGTAGCCAGCGCAGAGCATTCTGGGAGTAATGTCACCATCGTATATACAGGAACTATTGCACTTCTTAGTGCTAATTAAAGGCACCATAGCTTCCTTCAGGCTGCGGGGCATGTGTGCTAGAGGAATACATATTACAAGATAATTTCCACTAGGATAACAATCAAACAATACATCAGTAGATTTTTTTACCATTGAAAGGTTTTTACATTATTGTTTTATTGAGGGTTCTACTTAAATAATTATTACAAATTATATAGACAAGACTCACTTTTTAAAGCTTGCTTGGGATTCTGGTGGGGGGGCAGCACTGCTAGCATGCATTTTGGTAATATTTGCTAAATTACAAATGAAGATATTCTCTGCTAGGACACAGACATATTCAGCTGTTTATTTTAAGAGCAAAATCTCTAAGAAAGAGTCTTCACAGATAGACTTTGGAGTAAGCTTTCCACCTACTGGCTGAAGGTGGTAAACATTTAATATTGATATATAATGACTACCCTCTGTAAAAGGTCCCAGCAATCACTATAAAAAGAATGGTAGAAATTTCACACAAAAAAAATCACCATTAGACCATTAGTAAGCACATTTAGCTGAAACTATTGTAGGAGATAGTCAGCCAAAGACGTTATCATAATGCCATAATTTATTTCTCCCCTTGCGCAGAGAGGTTCCTCCACATTACATATGTTATGTCCCCATCTTACTGCATGTCAAAGCCTCTTATGAGGGGCCCAGCAGACCCATAAAGGGTAAAGTACCATTCCTCAGCTTCTTGGAGGTAATGCTAAGTCAGTAATAACCTACTTCTTTCGGCAATGGCTGTTGCTTCTAAATTAATTGATCCCTGAGTAAGCAAGAGCTGTTCTGCAATGGAGAGTGGCTGTAAAAAGAGCTTTGATTTCATTACTCAAAGATCAAACTGGATGAAGACCATATTTGTCACAATGGTCATTGCTGCTCTTTGAGAACGATTATACTTGAGACTGTGGTAGGGTATAAATGGCCCCTATTAAAAAAGTATTTGCCCTTCTATTGGAGGTTCAAAGATGTCAAAGTTAGCTCTTTTGCACACTGATCTTAATACTCACTGTTGTCAGGATGAGTATGGCCCCAGCCTGAGACCCAGCACTCCGAACCAGTAGGGAGATCTTGGTCATATTGTGGTAGACATACTGGACGTATACTGTCTGTGCAAAACCATATAAGTCAATTTAAGAGCTATCACATTAATACTTTATGGGTCATACCTATGCATAAATGATGTGCTTGAACAGCAGTTCCGCAGTTCAGCTGTTTGGCTGTCAGGGTAAATGTAATCAGGTGGACCTGTGCTGTGATGATGAACCTACACCCAGATGCTGTGTTCAATCCATATGGGATACACACAAATTAACTCCAAATTACACTGCGCTCAAGTGAGTGATACAATAAAATAATATCAATCTGAAAAGTGCATCCACAATGCAGTTTCCTCAAAAGAACACTGCACTCAATTGAGTGATACAATAAAGTGATTAATTCCTAAATCCTAGTAGTACAAGATCTCAGCAAAATCATAATTAACACAAATAATATATGTATGTGAATAGATCAGTATACATCTTGCATCAAAGGATGACCGTATAAGCAACACATCAATCTATACAATACACCTTCTGCAAAATTGACATTCTCACAGCACTATATAATAATGGTTATATAACCTGAGTAGTTTAAGGGTTTCTCCAGTTTCATCAGGGCAATATCATAGTCATGACTTCTATCATCATACTTCTGATGATAAATGATTTTCTCCACTGCAGACACAGAGGCTTTCTGTTTCACTGAAGAGTGGCTAATGATGCCTGCAAGCACCGACCAGCTGGACACTTGAGGAGACCTATAACTTAAAACGTAGATAAATTCATATCATACCTATTTATACTGTATGGCACTTGCCTGTAGAATTTAACAATAACAGGGTTATTCACAAAAGGGTGAAGAGTTTGGAGAAAGCAGGAGAAGTGAACAATCTAGGCCAGAATTCTCAAATTCAGCTCACTTTCCAGTTCAGCTATGTTGTCCTAGATTGTTTACTTCTCAAGCCTTCTACTAACTCTTCACCCTTTTGTGAATTACCCTGTAACTTTTTTCTTAAGCCTAAAACCTTGCATTATCTTGCTGCACCACTTAAAAGGAGAACTATGGGATAAGTGGAATGCCCCTTAAGGCATTCCACATGGGGTCCCTCCTAAATATTCCTACCAGGCTGGTATTGTTTGGGAGGGGGAACTGCACGCTTTAAAAAAAATCAAAATAAAATAAAGGTAATTTTTCTTTCTTTAGAAATGTCAGTTTTGCTGCAGCAGGTTCTGTACATTGTACAGATTTTCCACTTTACAGGCAGGTTAAGAGGACCCCCCAGGCACGATATTTAAAGGAATTTTTACCCTTTATGTAATGTTAAAATCACTGCTCTTTTAAAAACAATATTTTTTAAGAGTGTTTTTTTCATTGATTCATGTCCCCCAGGGCAGTACCCAAATCCCCATACACTTTTTATGGACAATAAATTGCATATAAGGCTTCAAAATGGGGACATTTGATTTTCAATGTTCTACCACCATAGACTTGCATTGAGTTCAAGTTCTGACTTTTTCCATTTTCTAAAGTTCAAATTCGAACCAAACACAGGGGTGTTCGGCTCATCACTAACCTTAACACCAAACATCAGTCATTCATGTTGTAAAGTAGACATTTGCTAGATACCAGTAACTGGCAAATTATAAAACTAGATATATACCTGATCATGTAAATCCATGAATAAACATAAAATAATTAATATAAAAAACGTTTAATTCTATAAATATCTACTTCACCAATAATAAATAACACCATAATAAAGCAGATAGATGTATCAAACAACACATATAAAGCCTGCAACCTGAGCTGGATTTAGATCTGCATGACAAAGAGCTTTGGAATAATCACACAGACATCGCATGTACGGAATTAAATAAGCAATTAATTTGAGGACTTACATCCATCTGTATTTGCACCCACACACTGAAGATTTATATTGTCCAGATCTAATTGGAACTCTGGTGTAGCATGGGAGTGTTGGATGACAGCGCCTCAGGATGCACAGCTTTTCCTATTTGTTTGCAGTGAAGCATGTTTTTTGGATGAATACTTCATGTTCATGAACAGCGAAAAATAGTACATATTTGAAAATTGAAGTCTTGAATGTTCACTGCAGCGCCCTATGCTTGTCTTTTCGGGCACTATAAGCATATTGCTGAAATTGTCATCTGTGACTACAGATGCATTGAAAAATTAAATTTTTTGTTTACATAATAGATCAAGCTCTGATGTAGAACGGGCGTTTGCTCTGGCGGCACCTCAGGATGCTCAGAGTCTTGGATTGAATTCAATCTAGTCCTTCCCTGAACAGTATATACGTACAAAAAGCGAATATCGATACATGTTGAAGCTTGGAACTTTTTAATTTCAGTACACTGTGTTTGTGGTTTGATGCGCATACAATAAGAAATACAGAAAAATGTATACTAATTGGATACATATGGATGCGAGTTCAAAATAAACCAACAGAAACAACTTGAGTGCTCTGGTATAAAGCTACAGATACTTGATTACAAGCTCCCAATTTCGATCTCTGCAGACTTATTTGAGCCATGAACAACAACAAAAAAATCAGCATTTATACTATCTGTGTGTATTGTAACAAGGACACTCCACTGTAGTCCAGGTAGGTCAAGGAAACACAGTTTATTGAAAGGGCAAACACAAAATAGCTTGAAACAGCAACATACGACAGTCTTTTAGCTTCGCTCGGTAGCTTTCCACAGCTTCAAGACACTCACGCTTACTCACCCCTCATGAGCCCTCACTCTGCTCTCTCTTAGCAGTCTGTCCGACAGGTCCCTGGGGTCACCGACCTTCCTGACCTCTCCCAGCCACCCCTGGCTGTTCCGTGTGCGTCCAGCACGCACCCGAGTTTGTCTGTGTGCTCCCTGCACACGCACACACAACTCCAACACTGACTCCAGGGTGGAGCTCTCCTGACTCACAGGTGGGGCTTCCTGATAAAGGCTGCTCTCAGCCACCTGATTAGCCCAGGCTGGTCAATGGCAACACCTGGCCCCAGGACTGGACATCTCATCCCACCCAGAGCTCTACGAAATCTCCAGAGCTCCAGATCCCAGCTGAAAATAGGAAAACCTGGAATAACCTGAAAAGCCAGGTTCTTCCTTATAACCTGCTTTACTTTCTGGACCCTCTCAGCCCCTTTGGCTGAGAGTCCTGGGTGCCAAGGTCGCCATCCTCCACCGTGGCATTGGCTTACACTGCCACAGTATATATATATAAGGTTCGCAGGTTTTATATGTGTTGTTTGATACACTTATCTGTTTTATTATGGAGTTTTTTTTTGTTGGTGAAGTAGATATTTATAGAAATAAAACTTTTTTATATTAATTTTTTTCTCACGGTCTTTAGTGCTTTTTCAAAGGGACATCTCTTTATATGCATTAATGTTTATAAAGCACAACCAAGATTAGTAAATATTGAGACACGTATTCTGACTCTCAATGGTTAACAGTATGTGTAAGTAATGTTTATACTTAAAGTGACATTAAACCCTCAGATTTTTTAACATAAACCAATACTGTAATGTGTGCCTTACTGTAATGCATGGTTGTTTCCCTTCTCTTTGCTGCTCTTCTTTTTAAATCCTTATCTCTTCTCATGCTGGGCAGAACTTCTGTTTTGCAGCAGACTGCCTTGTCTCTGGAATGGATACATGGGGGGTGATTTACTAACCTAAACACACGCACTCACCAGGTGCGTGTGCATTTTTACACAGCAAAACGTATTTATAAACCAAACACGAGCAACGTGTCACATTTTCACACCGTTATGGCGCATTTTTATGTATTTACGTACGTGCGCGTCATGTAGCATGCATCATAGGCTACACGCCGCTCTAATGTTTTATGTTAAAAAATCTGAGGGTTTAATGTCACTTATCTTTGCAGAACCAACCTGAGTTGTGTCACTGGAGGGAAGAGGGTTGGGCATAATGAAAGTTAGTAGTACAAAGCTGAAATGGCCAATAGCAAAACTACACCTTCAGTCAGCCTGAGGATCTGGCCCAGACCATAATCATTCCCTGAGAAGTGAAAGGGTAAAAGGGAACTCATCCGTGACTATGGTAATGAGAGAAAATCCCATGTCTGCTCTTTAATTGTTGCTATTTTAATGGTTCCTTATATGATAATAATGATATTTTGAATATCAGGGAAAGCTTGCCTATTAACACTTACTTGTGCACACAGTGTGCAGCAGTTATGATCCACTTAGGTGCAACGATGGTGCCACCACAGACATGCTTTTTGTTAAGGTACAAGCTGACTTGCCATGGCCAGCGACCTAAGACAACATCGCTTCCTCCAATAATCCTGGAAGACTTGGAACGAGACCCACATTCTGCAGAATTTGCAACATCAACTATGTAAGTTTGGACTGAAGAAAGAAAAATCTAGAGGAGCATTTAAATAACTTAACGCAGCTATGACAGGATCTTATAAGTCTTGTGGCAGTTTCAGTATTTTAACAGCTTTGCTATCAACAGTAAGGTATGTGAAAGCAAAGTAAGCACACTTTAGTGATATGTCACAATTGATACAAGATCATTTGCAAGGGGAAAGAGGGTTGACAGCAGTTTAATGATCTTGTATCAATTGTGACATATCATTAAATTCACAGTAACACTAAAGTGTGCTTTACACTACCATGCATGCAATAATACATCCTCTACAAACCCAACCCACGAGGAACCTTTTAATAAAAGCTTAAAGGATAACTATAAAACTGTTATGGGCTGCCTTGTGATCTAGAAACTATACCCATATGAGGAAGAGGGACACCTTTTAGCACAAAGTATGTTGGCAAAGGACACACCCCAGCCATGCCTCCACTTATGTGGACTAGGTAGAATGAATACACAAAATATGATAGGTTAAACCTGCAACCAACAGATTCCCCATCCATACTAAACAGCATGAAATAATTTCTTTCTGCCAAAGCCAAACATTTTTCACCCATCCTCCTTTGATTTTTGTATCTGACAGGAAGAGACAGGCAGGGCCACCCACTGAGCAAATTGTGTGCAGTTCAGAACCAGACAAAATATGCTTAATGTTTAGCCAGCTTTCCTTAACCACGTTAAAGAAAATAATAATTTTTTTCAAATCTTCAGTTTTTTTCAAGTTTATGTAGATATATGTATATAGTTTTTTTCTACATTTTGGATAAAGTAGGGAAGGATTACATAACCTGCCATTTTTTTGTTGCTGTCTATGAAGAGATTTCCAATCCCTTTGTTAAAATAAAGTCTAATTTCTTTTTTTAGTTTTCATTTCAGGAAAAAAAGAAAAATCTCCTCAACAGGACACAGACAGCAAGAAATAAACTGACAGGGGTTTTAACCCACCCCTTGTCTGTTCAATAATAAAAGCTTTGAGTTTTCATACACTTTGTATAATGTGTATGCCAGGTTATCCTGCCATTTGCGGAGAAAGCCCACCTCTGATGAATGCCTTGCATTCCACACCCGATGCATGGATAACCTTCTTTGCAGAGTTGCCAGTAGACATGTGCGATTCGTTTAGTTCCGAATCAAAATTCGGACGAAATTTCGTAAATTCAGAGATTCAAGTGCATCCGAACTCCGAATTACAGATATAATGAATGCAAGCGAATCCGAATTTCCGATTTTGAAATTTTTTAGCGGTAGTCTACATGAACTTTCTTTTTCGTTTCGTTTGTTCGTTGCATATGAAAAGTATTATGACACCTCTGCTCACAGACCCGTAGGGAATTCGGGAGATTACAGGAGGATGTCAATAGCAGGAGATGTCATTTTGTAGCATGTTTTTGCCGGGTGTGAACGGACTTTTTTTAACTTCGGCGGGTCGGCAGGCGTCGTGCATCGCGATTGACGCTGGATTACATCGGTGGAGCCATTTTTTTAAATTAAAGGAATAGTCAAAAATTGTCTCTTTTTTCAATTAACCCCTTCAAGACCAGGTGTTTAGACAGGTGTTTAGACCCCCTTCCTGGCCAGGCCATTTTTCAGTATTCAGCGCTGCAGTACTTTGATGTTTATTCCGTCATGCAACGCTGTACTGAAATTAATTTTATACCATTTTTTGGGGACAGATAGAGCTTTCTTTTGGTGGTATTTAAACACCACTTTTATTTTTTACTATAATTAGGAAAAATTACAGCAAAAATGTTGAAAAAAAAAGTTTTTTTTTTTACATTATGTTAGGAAACATTTATTATTACCCAGTTTTTTGGTAAAATATAAAAGCTCGGGTCACGTCGGATAAATAGACACCAAACAGGTCAACCTTTAAAATTGCGCGCACCCGCGAAATCGCAGAAAACTACCATACCCAAAATTGGCCATAGGCGACACTTTAAAAGCTTTTACCGCTCATCAGTTTAGTGTTATCAGTGATTGATGGCCCTAGGATTATTGCTCTCACTGCAACGTTCGCGGCGATATGTAACATGTGCGGCGTAATGGGCGCAATAGTCTTTTTTGCATGTATGCGCCCCCAACGCATGTTTGCATGCGTGTATGTATGGGTGGGGACTTGAACATTTTTTTTCCTTTTTTCCCCCCACTAAACTTTATTGCTATCACATACGGGGGCTAATTAAACTCCCCTATGTGATAGCAAAATATGTGACAGGTCCTCTTTATGGAGACATCAGGGCCACCCCAGACCCCTAATGTCACCTAGGACCCCCCAAAAGAAGCTGATGAAGCACAGATCTGCTCCGTCAGCTTCTTTCCAGCTTCTGAAGCTGGAGAGTGACACAAAAATGCGGGAGTGATGTATTATACAACACTTCCGCATTCTTGCAGAGGAGAGAGGACCGGAGGGAGCTCGTGTAACGATCTCCCTCTGATCCCCTTTGAGACAGGCGACATGCTGATCCCGGGCTCGCACTGGGCAGCGGATCAGCGGGACAATGGCAGGGGGACCGCGGAGGGGGGACACACCGATCGGCACACCATACACGCGATCCGCTGGCTCTACAGCCGGTGGATCGCTTGTATGGTAACAGGCATCGCTGCCTGTTTTCAAATACCGTTTTCAAATTTCCCGCGTGTGTGGGGCGTGGGGCGTGTCTGAGCGGACGTCTAAAGACGCCCGCTCAGATCTAGAGACCTCTCGGCCGGCCGTTGTAAAAATACCTGAGGTGGTTAAAGGATTTTTTCTAAAAGTGTGATTTGTTTATTTACTTTGAATGTAACCCTTTAGTACCCCTTACTCATTCACAAGGGGGGGAGCATCTGGGTGCCCCTTAATTAAAAGGGGTACCCCAGTGCAAATAAGCCCCTTGCCCGCAGACCCCCACAACCACCGGGTCAGGATTGTGGGTAAGAGGCCCTTGTCCCCATCGGCATGGAGACACCCTCTCAATGCCGAGGGCACATGGCCAGGTAAGGTGCAGGAAGGGGGGGGGCGCTTGATCGCCCCCCTCTTTCCTGCCCTGCCGGGTCTGTGCTCGGATTAAGGGTCTGGTACGAATGTTAGGGGGACCCCACGTTTTTTCCCAGCATATTTTGGGGCTGGGGTTCTCCCTTAAAATTCCTACCAGACCTAAAGGGCCTGATATGGATTTTGGGGGGAACCCCACACACTTTTTGTTTTAACTTGGGGGGGTCGCTCCTAGCAATCCTACCAGACTTAAAGGGCCTTAAACTGCCTTAGTCATAGCTAGTTGCTAAACACTGTAGCTCCTGTTAAATTAGCACACCACACAGGGTGCAAAAACAATCACTTAGCAACACCTAGAACTCATAAAACTTATATCACTCAACCCACCTATAATCCAGAAGAAAGGACAACCTGAATTGAATAATCACATACTAAATAAATATGTAAATCTGTCAATATATTGCTAAAAAGCAGAAAAGCATGTATAGCAATAATCATTTTTATTTAATTAATTTTATTTTAAATGCAAGCTGATAACATTTAATAGGAAAAGCCTTTCCTAATACAATGGAGCAAACATTCTTGTTTTTTGTATGAACTCCACAATATCTGCAAGTGGAAACTCCATAATTATAAGAGCCCTGAACTGAGAGCCAAGTTTTACTTGTATTAACCTCATAAGTATTTCTCAACAGGGAGGGAAATAAAAATGAATCTAGTGGTGCCCAATGGCTCACAAATCTACATCCTTTGGACAGAAATTCATCATACTGTCAGGATCGAGCATAGCAAGATTCTTCTGAATTATATGCACCATCTTGTTAAATTCCTTTGAGTAGGCGGTTAGAAATTTAGCGATATTGGATTTTTTTTCTTTCGGCTAGAATTACACCATGTTGTCTCACATATTTCTTGTTACTGTCACTATGCAATAGCTCACCTCTAGATTTCTGCATAGCTTTCCACTTCCCTTCTCATTGAGCCAAGATGGATAACCCCTTTATCTCAAACATGATGAAATAGCATGTGCTTCTTTATGGAAAATATCCAGAGTAGAGCATTTATGCAGTGCACTGGTAAGTTCTCATGTTGGAATCACCCTGATAGTGTGGCTAGGATGACAACTGGTCACTCTCAAAATAGAGTTACCAGCTACAGGTTTGTGGAAAGTACAAATACAATTTCATTGCCCATAAAACTAGATCAAGCAGCTACAAAAGGGCTTCCCATGTGCAAGAATGTAGAGCTCTCCCCACCAGTCTATAAAAAAGTTGGCAGCAAAAATGATATTAATTATTTACTATAACAGCTGTATTTACATAGATGATATTCTAGGGCCTTGAGTGCCAAATACTCTGGTATGAAAAAAGAAAGGGGACAAACATTTAAAGTGACCCATAAATATTCTTCCACTGGAAATCCAATCATTGGCCTAAAATATGTCTTTATTAAATCTTAACAGATGTTAAGCTACTGGTTGTAGGTGGGCATTCACCCAATGTCCCAATCTCTCTGTCAATAAACCTATCCCAGCTACGCTAGGGCAACCCTTGGGAACAAAAGCTCCCCCTTGTCGATCTTAGGGAAATAATAAAACACTGGAACCATACGTTGTGGCGAAGTCGAGCACATTGCGGGCTGGAATTAATTGCAATGTACCTCCTGCACTGTTAATGCATGGTATTTGCAATTAACACATGGCCCTGGTGTGAACGGGTTCTTAGCAAACAGAATGTCCTTCAGATAGGGTTTACATATACATTAATACAAATTCTAATAAAAGTTTGCACCAGCCATCTCACTAAAACCAATATTTCATCTCTTCTATTCCCCTGCAATCCTTGTATCTTTCTGTGTGTGCCCTCTGTTTGATCTGATTATACATTTTATAGTGGCAAATGTTGTCTACAAATGGAAATAAACCTTACTGCCCCAGATAGGGGTTATGCTAAAGCCAAAAATTAATTTTGGCCACAGAAATAAGCCAAAGATAAAATTCAGAATTATGTATTTTCGATGACTTATGTATTAGTGATTTTTGTACAGTTTTCAGTTCAACAATAGATGCAAGGGGCAGGGGACATGACTCACCTGAACACTTCAGTGCAACAACATAACCCGAAAGACACTCCCTTCTGTAAAAAAAAAATTGTTATAAACACAATGAAATACACTACAAAATAAGCTGCAAGCTTAATAGTGATGGGCTCGATGTTCGAGCCGAGCGTGAGATCGACTTGAACATCGGCAGTTTGTGTGCTCGGCAAACACACAAACTGTCAGGGCGTTTGGTGGGCTGTTCGCATGCCAAGCGCCCCGCACAAGGCCCCGTGCATTGTGGGCCCTGATTAGCTAAAACCTTGCACTTAGCCACAGGTAAGGTGCAAGACTTTGCCCAATCAGGGCAAAGAGAACTGTGAGAGCAATGATTGGGCAAAGTCATGATGACTCTGCCCAATCATGGCTCACCTGTTACAACTGTAAACAGTTGGGCGGAGCTAGCTGTCACTGCTAGCTCTGCCCAATTGTTTATAAGTTACAGGCATCTGTGAAAATGCCATTCTGCGGCGGGTGTTCGTTGCAGCGGACGGGACGGCATCGTCGTTTAAAAAAAAAGTATTTCTATTTATTTTTTATTGTTTTGCTTTTTATTTCATCGAGTTGTCTTTGTCAGGGACAACGCTAGACGTTGTGATTGATGCTGGATTACGTCGATGGATCCATTTTTTTTTAAAATAAAAGACATGTCAAAAACATGTCTTTTGTTTTTTTTTCAAAAGTGTGGCCTCTTTTTTAATACTTTTATTTAACCCTTTTGTGAATGGGTAGGGGTGGAAGTACCCCTTACTCATTCACATGGGGTGGGGCAGATCTGGGTGCCCCTATATTAAAGGGGTACCCTCATGTGAAAAAGCCTCCTGCCCGCACCCCCACAACCAATGCCCCAGGGCACATGGACAAGGTGCTTTTCCAGGGGTGACCTTGGAAAAGCACCCTCCCAGTGCCGAAGGACATGTGGCCTGGTATCGCAGGGAGGGGAAGTGTCACTTTAAGTTAAAAAAAGTTTCATATTAGCATTTCAGTTTTTTATAGGAAGTTACTTATAAACCATCTGAGGCATATATAAACAACATATTAAAAGCATTCCTAATGTTTTTTGTCTAGTCAAGCTAAGCCTTAGAATTTTTTGAAGGAAATGAGTGGCTAATTAGCTTATGGAAAAAACCAGAGCTGAGAGAGGTGATAAAAGACTGAACACTAACGGGCTGCTTTATGATGTGTTTGCAGTGCATTCATTTCTATGCTACTCGGCTCTATCTAGTGGCAGTAATGTGTTTGCGAATGTCATTTGCACAGCTATGCACTGTGCAAATGCAGTATAATTCAGCCCTTTAATTTCATAATAGAACATTTCAAGATTTTGTATGCTTTCAAATATGTATTAATTTCAGGGAATAACATACCTGGTTTGCCATATATGTTCTGTTGAAGTGGTCTGAGCAAGAGGTATCTGTGCAAATCCTTGAGTATGATTTAGTCTGAAGTTTGTTAGGTTTACAGCTTTGTGGTGAATAAGCCTTTGGGAAGTTATTAAAAAAAAACAACAAAAGTAAATTATACAGTGCTGAATACTTTATCTCTTTATATAAAAAAAAATCCTTATAACTTAAAAAACAGACCTTCTAAATCCAAAATGTAACAGATGTATAATGTGCATGAAACATGGCCAAAGGCAACATTAGCTGTCTCTCTTGTAAGTTAGGAATTGTTCACAGGTAGCTGGTGAGTCTCATTAGCATGCAGTTGATAGTCATTGCTGACATATGATATATGATAAATACAGTAGATAGATTTTTTTTTTTTAAGTTAGTGCTTCTATACTAGTGCAGCCAGGTGTGGAATGTGGTAATGTGGTAATTTTGCAACTGTAAGAACAGGATGGGAGTCGCATGCCCCTACGTTGTAGTGCAGTGGAATTTCCTACCTGATATAACCTAGTCGTTTACACACAAGTGTTGCCCAAGCTGAGTTCCATCCTTCATGGCAGGTTAGGAGCCATTCTTGTCTATATTCCACCTGTACTTCCAACAATAGGTTTTCTGTGTTTATTCTGAAAGATACTGAAACAATTTTTTATTAAATAATGTTTTCCTAAGCTAACGAATGTTAGGGGGACCCCACGTTTTTTCCCAGCATATTTTGGGGCTGGGGTTCTCCCTTAAAATTCCTACCAGACCTAAAGGGCCTGATATGGATTTTGGGGGGAACCCCACACACTTTTTGTTTTAACTTGGGGGGGTCGCTCCTAGCAATCCTACCAGACTTAAAGGGCCTTAAACTGCCTTAGTCATAGCTAGTTGCTAAACACTGTAGCTCCTGTTAAATTAGCACACCACACAGGGTGCAAAAACAATCACTTAGCAACACCTAGAACTCATAAAACTTATATCACTCAACCCACCTATAATCCAGAAGAAAGGACAACCTGAATTGAATAATCACATACTAAATAAATATGTAAATCTGTCAATATATTGCTAAAAAGCAGAAAAGCATGTATAGCAATAATCATTTTTATTTAATTAATTTTATTTTAAATGCAAGCTGATAACATTTAATAGGAAAAGCCTTTCCTAATACAATGGAGCAAACATTCTTGTTTTTTGTATGAACTCCACAATATCTGCAAGTGGAAACTCCATAATTATAAGAGCCCTGAACTGAGAGCCAAGTTTTACTTGTATTAACCTCATAAGTATTTCTCAACAGGGAGGGAAATAAAAATGAATCTAGTGGTGCCCAATGGCTCACAAATCTACATCCTTTGGACAGAAATTCATCATACTGTCAGGATCGAGCATAGCAAGATTCTTCTGAATTATATGCACCATCTTGTTAAATTCCTTTGAGTAGGCGGTTAGAAATTTAGCGATATTGGATTTTTTTTCTTTCGGCTAGAATTACACCATGTTGTCTCACATATTTCTTGTTACTGTCACTATGCAATAGCTCACCTCTAGATTTCTGCATAGCTTTCCACTTCCCTTCTCATTGAGCCAAGATGGATAACCCCTTTATCTCAAACATGATGAAATAGCATGTGCTTCTTTATGGAAAATATCCAGAGTAGAGCATTTATGCAGTGCACTGGTAAGTTCTCATGTTGGAATCACCCTGATAGTGTGGCTAGGATGACAACTGGTCACTCTCAAAATAGAGTTACCAGCTACAGGTTTGTGGAAAGTACAAATACAATTTCATTGCCCATAAAACTAGATCAAGCAGCTACAAAAGGGCTTCCCATGTGCAAGAATGTAGAGCTCTCCCCACCAGTCTATAAAAAAGTTGGCAGCAAAAATGATATTAATTATTTACTATAACAGCTGTATTTACATAGATGATATTCTAGGGCCTTGAGTGCCAAATACTCTGGTATGAAAAAAGAAAGGGGACAAACATTTAAAGTGACCCATAAATATTCTTCCACTGGAAATCCAATCATTGGCCTAAAATATGTCTTTATTAAATCTTAACAGATGTTAAGCTACTGGTTGTAGGTGGGCATTCACCCAATGTCCCAATCTCTCTGTCAATAAACCTATCCCAGCTACGCTAGGGCAACCCTTGGGAACAAAAGCTCCCCCTTGTCGATCTTAGGGAAATAATAAAACACTGGAACCATACGTTGTGGCGAAGTCGAGCACATTGCGGGCTGGAATTAATTGCAATGTACCTCCTGCACTGTTAATGCATGGTATTTGCAATTAACACATGGCCCTGGTGTGAACGGGTTCTTAGCAAACAGAATGTCCTTCAGATAGGGTTTACATATACATTAATACAAATTCTAATAAAAGTTTGCACCAGCCATCTCACTAAAACCAATATTTCATCTCTTCTATTCCCCTGCAATCCTTGTATCTTTCTGTGTGTGCCCTCTGTTTGATCTGATTATACATTTTATAGTGGCAAATGTTGTCTACAAATGGAAATAAACCTTACTGCCCCAGATAGGGGTTATGCTAAAGCCAAAAATTAATTTTGGCCACAGAAATAAGCCAAAGATAAAATTCAGAATTATGTATTTTCGATGACTTATGTATTAGTGATTTTTGTACAGTTTTCAGTTCAACAATAGATGCAAGGGGCAGGGGACATGACTCACCTGAACACTTCAGTGCAACAACATAACCCGAAAGACACTCCCTTCTGTAAAAAAAAAATTGTTATAAACACAATGAAATACACTACAAAATAAGCTGCAAGCTTAATAGTGATGGGCTCGATGTTCGAGCCGAGCGTGAGATCGACTTGAACATCGGCAGTTTGTGTGCTCGGCAAACACACAAACTGTCAGGGCGTTTGGTGGGCTGTTCGCATGCCAAGCGCCCCGCACAAGGCCCCGTGCATTGTGGGCCCTGATTAGCTAAAACCTTGCACTTAGCCACAGGTAAGGTGCAAGACTTTGCCCAATCAGGGCAAAGAGAACTGTGAGAGCAATGATTGGGCAAAGTCATGATGACTCTGCCCAATCATGGCTCACCTGTTACAACTGTAAACAGTTGGGCGGAGCTAGCTGTCACTGCTAGCTCTGCCCAATTGTTTATAAGTTACAGGCATCTGTGAAAATGCCATTCTGCGGCGGGTGTTCGTTGCAGCGGACGGGACGGCATCGTCGTTTAAAAAAAAAGTATTTCTATTTATTTTTTATTGTTTTGCTTTTTATTTCATCGAGTTGTCTTTGTCAGGGACAACGCTAGACGTTGTGATTGATGCTGGATTACGTCGATGGATCCATTTTTTTTTAAAATAAAAGACATGTCAAAAACATGTCTTTTGTTTTTTTTTCAAAAGTGTGGCCTCTTTTTTAATACTTTTATTTAACCCTTTTGTGAATGGGTAGGGGTGGAAGTACCCCTTACTCATTCACATGGGGTGGGGCAGATCTGGGTGCCCCTATATTAAAGGGGTACCCTCATGTGAAAAAGCCTCCTGCCCGCACCCCCACAACCAATGCCCCAGGGCACATGGACAAGGTGCTTTTCCAGGGGTGACCTTGGAAAAGCACCCTCCCAGTGCCGAAGGACATGTGGCC
Source organism: Nanorana parkeri (assembly GCF_000935625.1). NCBI lineage: Eukaryota > Metazoa > Chordata > Amphibia > Anura > Dicroglossidae > Nanorana > Nanorana parkeri. The sequence goes on from NW_017307565.1 coordinate 134,467, forward strand.
TGGTATCGCAGGGAGGGGAAGTGTCACTTTAAGTTAAAAAAAGTTTCATATTAGCATTTCAGTTTTTTATAGGAAGTTACTTATAAACCATCTGAGGCATATATAAACAACATATTAAAAGCATTCCTAATGTTTTTTGTCTAGTCAAGCTAAGCCTTAGAATTTTTTGAAGGAAATGAGTGGCTAATTAGCTTATGGAAAAAACCAGAGCTGAGAGAGGTGATAAAAGACTGAACACTAACGGGCTGCTTTATGATGTGTTTGCAGTGCATTCATTTCTATGCTACTCGGCTCTATCTAGTGGCAGTAATGTGTTTGCGAATGTCATTTGCACAGCTATGCACTGTGCAAATGCAGTATAATTCAGCCCTTTAATTTCATAATAGAACATTTCAAGATTTTGTATGCTTTCAAATATGTATTAATTTCAGGGAATAACATACCTGGTTTGCCATATATGTTCTGTTGAAGTGGTCTGAGCAAGAGGTATCTGTGCAAATCCTTGAGTATGATTTAGTCTGAAGTTTGTTAGGTTTACAGCTTTGTGGTGAATAAGCCTTTGGGAAGTTATTAAAAAAAAACAACAAAAGTAAATTATACAGTGCTGAATACTTTATCTCTTTATATAAAAAAAAATCCTTATAACTTAAAAAACAGACCTTCTAAATCCAAAATGTAACAGATGTATAATGTGCATGAAACATGGCCAAAGGCAACATTAGCTGTCTCTCTTGTAAGTTAGGAATTGTTCACAGGTAGCTGGTGAGTCTCATTAGCATGCAGTTGATAGTCATTGCTGACATATGATATATGATAAATACAGTAGATAGATTTTTTTTTTTTAAGTTAGTGCTTCTATACTAGTGCAGCCAGGTGTGGAATGTGGTAATGTGGTAATTTTGCAACTGTAAGAACAGGATGGGAGTCGCATGCCCCTACGTTGTAGTGCAGTGGAATTTCCTACCTGATATAACCTAGTCGTTTACACACAAGTGTTGCCCAAGCTGAGTTCCATCCTTCATGGCAGGTTAGGAGCCATTCTTGTCTATATTCCACCTGTACTTCCAACAATAGGTTTTCTGTGTTTATTCTGAAAGATACTGAAACAATTTTTTATTAAATAATGTTTTCCTAAGCTAAAACACAAAAGCTTGTAATAAAAATAAATCTTTATGTATCAAGCCACTGACTTTATGTGACTGGCTTCATCTAATAAAACCTGAAATCCCTATGACTGTGCCTTGTTAGATCTCATCAGACCATATGCTATTAATGAACCAGACATAATGAAATTGGTTGTGCTTGGAAATAGATAGCTTGGCCATTTGTGAAAATTACACCTGTATATATTTGGCCTGAATTCTAAATCTTTGCAAGGATATGAACTATAGGAGTGTCATTTCCAACTCCTGAACCAGCCTGGGTGTGCTGCTGGTTTAGTGAGGGAACATAACTAATATTTCAGTTTTTGGTAGATCGTGGTGGGGTTAAACCTTTGTGGTGGGGTTAAACCTCCACCACAAAGATTTAGGTCTCTCAGGACTTCAGTAAAGTTCTGCTGTCAAGTTCTCAAGTCTGCACACTTGTTGCACCCATTAGGAAGGGGATATATTTCTTATGTTGGATTTCAAATCTATTTGATATTTTAACGAATGTAACTGGAGGAGTGGGAAAACCTCAATAATAGGAGTGAACACCCCAAATTCCAAAGCATTTGTGAGAAGAAAGGGGTTTTGACAGATATTTAATTGCTGGATCCCCCAAGAGGTGTGAGGGGCCAGGGGGGCACTCAACCCACCAGTCTTACGTTATAACTGAAATATAATTTTTAGGGGAGAGAATTCACTGCGATAGTGGATTTTCTTTTTTCAATTTTTAAAGAGAATATATCAATGCTGGGGAGGGATGTAAATGTCTGGAGGTATAAAGCAACCTTGAAAACCCTCCTGGCTGTTCTGACAGGCAAAATGTCAACAATTAATGATAGGGCCAAAGCCTGCTCACATCATTTTGTCTCCTGAACAATCATTTTGGTCAGTGAGGCTTAGCTGCAAGCTCCAGCACTACCTGAAAATAACTGCGTTTTGCCTGACAGAGTTCATACTAGTCTGGAATGAAAGCAAGACCTTGGAGGCTTCTTCAGGTATGTTCAGGTACCTAGAGGTGCTTGCACTTCATACCTGCAACAATTACCCTCCGTCACAGAATCTCATAAACAGATGCTTTTCAAATAAAACGAGCCAGTTTAAATTCAGTAGTTGTCCCATGGATTTGTGTTACTGTACTCTTGATGATGCATTACATCCCCATACTTTCTTCCTATCACAGCCTAAGCACAACATACAATATATTACTTTAAACATAGTTAACGTATTCGGTTAGTTTTGCTCTAAATCAAAGTCAGCTAAAATCTGAAAAAAAAAAATAACTTTGATTTTCATCTTTTGATTAAAGTAAACGGAAGTGAGGTGGCTTGTTTCCCTCTCTATTTTCAAACTTCAAACCACATTTAGTGCAATAGCATAAACAATGTACATGGCAATTCATCAAGGCATTTACAACACATTTCTGAAGGTATGGATAAGTCAAAATCCTTGCACCAAATTCATGAAGCCTGTGCAACATTTTCATTGTTAGTACCAATGTGTGCGACAATTTCAAGTAGTTCTTTTTTGTGACACTTTTATTATTTGTTGCTAATGTTGCAACAATATATAAAGAAATAACAGTGATAGGGAAGGTGGAGATAAATAAGACACCTTTTATTTTGGAGTATATTGTGCAACAGTTCTGTCAGATTTGAGACAGATCCATATACACCTCACTGACGCATGAATTTGACCTTACATGAATCTGCAATAGGTTGTACCATTTTTCACACTACACTAATGAGCATCTATGACACTCTTTATGAATTTCATAGATAGATTTGGGTCAGTGTTGCTGAATGTATGTGCATACCATTTCCAAAAATTTCCATTCATTCTCCATCATCGCCCTTATAAGTGAAAATACCATCTTCAACCAGGTAGAACAACCCCATATGCTGTTTTACTGGCACCACTGGTAAGCCTTCTCTAATATTAGGAGCACTACTTAACTTTCTACTATTCTTCTATTGCAAACGGTTAAACAGTTTGGAGTTTGGTCACTGTGCAGAGACCCAGATTGTCAACAGTGGGAAGGAGGGCTCTCTTTCTTTCTACACTATATAGCCAAACATTTGTGGACACCTGACCATCACTCCTAGTTATGTTGCAAAAGGTGTGTGGATACCTGGCCAGATTGTTGAGTTGAGATGTTTCTAGTGAAGAAAACTGTTATTGCTACAGCGTAAAAAGACATTTTAGACAAATGAACACTTCCGACCCAGGCAAATGTTTGTGGAAGGTCCTTTTCTGTTCTAGAGGTACAAAACCAACTTTAATGGCCTGCACATAGTCATAGCCTCCAACCTGGTGAAAACCTTTGGGATGAACCATGTCTTCTTGTCCAACATCAGTAACGGTCTTCACAAATGCTCTTTTTTGCTGCATCGGCACAAAGTTCCTCAAATCTTGCAAAATTCCTTCCCAGAAGAGTAGAGGCTGTTATAGCTGCAAAGGTTCATGTTACACACCCTTTATGTAAATATTTTTAGCAGATTTGGATCTTAATGCTATAAAATGCATTGATATTTAGATGCTCAGTGCAGTTGGACTAATTAAATGTGATTTATAATTGGATGACAGAAGCTACCCCTCTGTGTTATTTTCTGTTTGCCTTATTAATTTTAACAATAAGTTTTATTAGGCTTGCATATAATAAATACAAACATACAATTTGGTACAAAGAGGGAAAAAAAAGGACAAAAAGGCATCAGACATGTGGCAGATACAGCAGCATAAAGGGTACCAACAGTATACCCAACCTAAATTTTAAATCTTACAGCATAACCTGAATATAGAAATACATTTTCCCGCATAAATCTTTAATCAGCATATTAAAGTAAACATGACGTAGAGATGTGATTATATTAGTAGGAAGGCAAAACAAAGTTTAGTCAATTAATTTTAGCCAGGCATCTGGAATCCGAAAGCCAGCAGGACCATTGGGAGGTGAAGAGATGAGTGGTAAGATTTGCTTTAGCAAAGAGAAATTCAAAGTGCGCATGAGTATTTAAGATTTGTATGACATTTCGTAGAGGAGGGGGTTGAGGTTGTTTCCAGGCTCTTGCTATAGCCAGTTGAGCGGCAATGAGGACATGAGATACCACTGTGCGGGATGTTTTAGGCCAAACTTCCAAACCTATTCCCAGTAAAGCGAGTTGTGGGGATAGATTGCACGGAGCCCCGGTGAGTATGGATATAAGAGCAGAGATATCAGACCAGAAAGACTTGAGTGAGTCGCATGACCACCAAGTATGAGACAATGAGCCCACCAAACCACATCCTCGCCAACAGAGCGGGGAAGAAGAGGGGAAGGCCCTCGCTAATCTCTGGGGCGTAAAATACCATTTGTGTAATATTTTTTGAACAGATTCCCAATGACTCAGACATTTAGATGTTTTTAAAGGTTGGGAGATAACTACATACCATTGCTCTAGTGGTATGGAGAAGTGTAGTTCCCTTTCCCACCAGAGCATGGACGGCAACTTTACAGAGTCGTTTGGTTCACTCAATAGCCTGTAGAAAAAAGATATACCCTTCCCAGTGGGGGAACATTTATTATAGAAAGCAATAGCTCTTCTAATAATTGTGTTGTCTTTAATATGTAGAGAGGCTATACAGTGCCTAATTCTGAGATACTTGTAAAAATCATGAGTCGGAAGAGAGTATTTTTCACATAGGGCCTGAAACGAGAGCAAACGACCATCAGAGAACAAGTTATCAAGGTGTGTAATCCCCAGATGTACCCAATTTTTCAGTTGCATGTCAGTAAGAAGCAAATCAAGTGTGTCTAGTGGTATGTATTGTGACAGGGTACACGACTCTGTGTATGTCAGTGAGAGGTTGAAAAGGGCAGCTTTCCCTGGCTAGGAAAGGGTTAAGCCTGGCCCAACAGGTAAACCTCCTCTCTATCTCTCTCTCTATTAATTAGCCTGCACCTGATAGTGACTGGGAGGGAGTGAGAGCTCAGAGTGAGATCCAGGCTGCACTGGATGGACACAGACTGGAGAGTGTCTGCATATCTGGGGAATAAGGTCTGTCAGAACAATTGTTTGTATTGGACTGCGGTTTTTGTCCATTTATACTGGAAGCTGGAATAGCCGCTCCAGTAGGACGTAGTGAGGGACACTACTGTTTAGTTAGCCTCCTAAGGTGGAGTAGGCCTTTTTATTTGTGTTACTTTTTCGTTGGATGCAATAAAGCTGCATTTATTGCCATTACTGTTTAAAGACCAGTGACTTTCCTACAGTATTTAAACATACATTTTTGCGTAGTAAAGGATTTGGCAGCCAACGAGTGCCAGACTCTGAGAGTTCCCGTGATAGAGTCTAGGTAGGATCTCTCAGGAGGACGATTGAGCATGGAGGAACACAGCATTAATTTAAGATCATTAGACAGAACAGTGCTTTCAATCTGAGACCACAGCTTGTCAGGGCTGTAGGCCCACCTGTGCTTCGTTTGGTCTAAAAGATTAGCTTTGTAATAGAGGGCTACCTCCGGGGCTCCCATACCTGCATAAGGCTTAGGCCTGTATAGACTGAATTTAGAAATTCTGTGAGATTTACCATTCCAGATAAAATTGTCTAAGAGACGCTGCAGTTTTTTCAAGTAAATTGGCAATAGGGGAAGGGGTAGGGCTCTAAAAATGTATAAAATATGAGGTAGAACATACATTTTGATGAGATTTATTCTTCCCGCCCATGAGACAGTAGATTTAGTTAGGTCCGAGCAAATAGTTGCTACAGAGGTCAGAAGTGTGGTATAATTGAGCTTGAAGGTATTAGAGCTAGGGGACGTCAGGTTGATCCCTAAGTATCTCAGGGTAGCAGAGGGGGCCCAGGAGAAAGGGGATATAGTAGGGATAGAGGTTTTGAGCATTGGTGGAATATTAATGGCTAACATATGGGATTTTTAATGATTTATCTTATAAAAGGACAGTTTGCTAAAGTGAGTAAGGATCTCTTGGACTGATGGTAAGGAATGTAGGGGGTCAGTGAGGGGGATAATAACATCATGTTGTCTTTAATATGTAGAGAGGCTATACAGTGCCTAATTCTGAGATACTTGTAAAAATCATGAGTCGGAAGAGAGTATTTTTCACATAGGGCCTGAAACGAGAGCAAACGACCATCAGAGAACAAGTTATCAAGGTGTGTAATCCCCAGATGTACCCAATTTTTCAGTTGCATGTCAGTAAGAAGCAAATCAAGTGTGTCTAGTGGTATGTATTGTGACAGGGTACACGACTCTGTGTATGTCAGTGAGAGGTTGAAAAGGGCAGCTTTCCCTGGCTAGGAAAGGGTTAAGCCTGGCCCAACAGGTAAACCTCCTCTCTATCTCTCTCTCTATTAATTAGCCTGCACCTGATAGTGACTGGGAGGGAGTGAGAGCTCAGAGTGAGATCCAGGCTGCACTGGATGGACACAGACTGGAGAGTGTCTGCATATCTGGGGAATAAGGTCTGTCAGAACAATTGTTTGTATTGGACTGTGGTTTTTGTCCATTTATACTGGAAGCTGGAATAGCCGCTCCAGTAGGACGTAGTGAGGGACACTACTGTTTAGTTAGCCTCCTAAGGTGGAGTAGGCCTTTTTATTTGTGTTACTTTTTCGTTGGATGCAATAAAGCTGCATTTATTGCCATTACTGTTTAAAGACCAGTGACTTTCCTACAGTATTTAAACATACATTTTTGCGTAGTAAAGGATTTGGCAGCCAACGAGTGCCAGACTCTGAGAGTTCCCGTGATAGAGTCTAGGTAGGATCTCTCAGGAGGACGATTGAGCATGGAGGAACACAGCATTAATTTAAGATCATTAGACAGAACAGTGCTTTCAATCTGAGACCACAGCTTGTCAGGGCTGTAGGCCCACCTGTGCTTCGTTTGGTCTAAAAGATTAGCTTTGTAATAGAGGGCTACCTCCGGGGCTCCCATACCTGCATAAGGCTTAGGCCTGTATAGACTGAATTTAGAAATTCTGTGAGATTTACCATTCCAGATAAAATTGTCTAAGAGACGCTGCAGTTTTTTCAAGTAAATTGGCAATAGGGGAAGGGGTAGGGCTCTAAAAATGTATAAAATATGAGGTAGAACATACATTTTGATGAGATTTATTCTTCCCGCCCATGAGACAGTAGATTTAGTTAGGTCCGAGCAAATAGTTGCTACAGAGGTCAGAAGTGTGGTATAATTGAGCTTGAAGGTATTAGAGCTAGGGGACGTCAGGTTGATCCCTAAGTATCTCAGGGTAGCAGAGGGGGCCCAGGAGAAAGGGGATATAGTAGGGATAGAGGTTTTGAGCATTGGTGGAATATTAATGGCTAACATATGGGATTTTTAATGATTTATCTTATAAAAGGACAGTTTGCTAAAGTGAGTAAGGATCTCTTGGACTGATGGTAAGGAATGTAGGGGGTCAGTGAGGGGGATAATAACATCGTCGGCATATAGGCCAATTTTGTGGTGGTGTTGATTAACCATAAAACCCTCCACTTCTGGGCAGTTTCGAATAGTTGCCGCCAAAGGTTCCATCACTAGGGCGAAAATTAACGCGGATAGCGGGCAATCCTGTCGAGTTCCATTAGTGATGCAAATAGGGGTGGATAGCAACCCTGACATGCGAACCTTTGCATTAGGTTGAGAATATAAGGCCGAAATTGCAGAACCTATAAAGCCTGTGAGGCCAAATTTATCTAGGACAGCCCGTAAATAACCCCAATGTACTCTATCGAAGGCCTTCTCCGCATCTGATGAAAGAAGCAGAGAAGGCCTTCCAGATTGCTCTGCATGTTGCACCAAATCCAGGAATCTCCTTGTGCCATCAGGGGCCTGTCTACCGTACACAAACCCCAACTGATCCGGGTGGATCAGACCAGGAAGGATGTGCAGGAGACGATTAGCTATGAGTTTAGCATATAGTTTTACATCTGTATTTAGCAAAGATATAGGACGGAAGTTTACAGGGTCATCTGTCGGCTTATTTTGTTTAGGGATAGTAATGATAGTAGCCTCAAGAGATTCACTTGGGAAAGATCCTACTGTCGCAGCTTCATTGGCGACAACACATAATTGCAACACTGCTAAGAATGCTTTATAGTATTCAGCTCCATACCCATCAGGGCCCGGAGTTTTATTTAAGGGTAGGTTTTTAATAGCAGTAGCGACTTCAGAGTCGGAGAACGGGGTTTGAAGTCCATCTAGTAAATCTGTGGGGACAGAAGGGAGTGATAGGGAGGCTAAAAACTTTTGTATCTCTGCATTAGACGGTGAGGGGGAAGATGGGGATTCCTGCAGGTTGTACAACGATGAGTAGTACTCACTGAACCGGTTGGCTATATCAAGGGGATTATAAAGTCTATTCCCAGTACTATCTAGAATGTAAGAAATGTTTACGTTTGCTTTGCGACTTTTAAATTGTTTGGCTATGAATGCTCCAGGTTTATTACCTTGGGAATAGTACTTCAGATTGAGCCGTTTAATCATGAAATCGTATTGAGACGTTAGGAGGAGGCTAAGTTCGTGTCTAAGAGAGGTTAAAGTAACAGAGTTGTAAGGGTTAGGGGCCAATTTATTTATGGATCCTAAATTGCGAATCTGGTCTAACAGAGCCTTCACAGCACTATTACGCCGTCGTTTCTCCTGTGCCCCCAGTTTAATAAGCAGTCCTCTAATAAAGGCTTTATGAGCATTCCATACAATGGTGTGGTTACTAGCAGTAGAAGCGTTGATATCAAAGAAGGCTTTCAGTTCAGATTGGACAAGTTCTCTGTGATCGGGATTAGAAAGTAAGCTAGGGTTGAATTTACATGTGGGAGAGATATGAGGAGGGGCGGCTGGAAAGAGAGTGAGTGAGGTAGGAGCATGGTCCGACCATGTTATCAACCCAATTTCCACCTTAGCAACTTGTTGTAGAGTGAATTTGTCCATGAGAAACATGTCCAATCTAGAATATGAATTCTGGGTATGGGAGAAATAGGTATAGTCCCTTTCAGTCCCGTGCAAACATCTCCAGGCATCATACAATTCGTGAGTATTGAGAATGGAAGAAAGGGAGCGATTGCTTCTTCTGTTTATATTGGTTGAATCAATGGTCGGGTCAAGTATTTCATTAAAGTCCCCACAGATGATAAGGTGACCTTTGCGCATATCAGTAATCTGCTTGAGTACTGCTGTAATAAATTGTTTTTGGTTAGTATTTGGTGCGTATATATTAACTATAGTGAAAAGGCAGTGATCAATGGTCGCCACTAGTATGATAAACCTGCCCTCAGGGTCTACAAGGATATCATGCTGATCAAAGGCCACCGCGTCCCTAATCGCTATCAAAAGGCCTTTGTGGAATTTGCGAAAAAAGGAACGCGGAAACCTCTGTTCTTTACAAAGAGGGGGATTGTGTTTACAGAAGTGGGTCTCCTGAACGCATAATATATCACTATGCAAGGAGGTAGCTTCTCTCCAGAGCATAGCCCTTCTGTGAGGGCTATTCAGCCCTTTGGCGTTAAGTGAAGTCATTTTTAAGGACATTGTAGAGCACAAAATGCCCAGAGATGTTGCATTGGCATATAACTAGTAACAAGAGAATAACAGTTATACCACGGAAACCTGAACAATAGACGCTCCTTTTCTATAAGGGACCACATGGTGAGCCATTCAGTATAGTAAACTGATCGTATGAGTTGTAGCACAAAACAAACTCGAAACTGATGCCATTCAAGAGGTAGCCTACATGGTAAAGAAAAAAAGAGAAAAAAGGATATACATAAATAACAAATAACTGAAAAACCGAACGAACGTGTCGTGTGCATGGCACACTTTAACCAGGGGGTAAGTAACACTTCAAAGAGGAGTCACAGCAGGATCATCACTGTCGAAGAAACCTTCACTTCAGGAGGGTAGAAGATTCAGCATGTACTGCTTAAGCACCGAAATTTCAACGGGAAGCCCAGTCCATGGGAACTTTACGTGTTGATTGAAGCGTAGACGCAGAAGAGGGTACAGCAATCGTAATGCCCCACGACTTGAGGATACGAACACCATCTGGTGGAGTGAGGATCGGTATCACTTTGTTTTGATGGGAAACCAGAAGTCTCGTCGGAAAGCCCCATCTATACGAGATCTGGTTATCACGTAGAGCCTTGGTAACAATGGCAAATTCGATACGTTGTTGAGCTGAGGCGGCCGAGATGTCAGCGTAGAGTGAAATATGGGAGTATGGTTCCGGAAGCACAGGAGATTGCTTAGATGCCATCATCAGTTTATCTTTGGTATGAAAGAAATGGATGCGAGCAATTACATCTCTGGGGACAGATGCTGGCAAATGGTTAGGTTTGTGCAGTCTGTGCGCTCTGTCAATCAATAATTCAGAGCTTGAGCAGGTAGGTAGTAGCGCGTGAAGGAGTTGATGGAGATATTCTGGAAGTTCTCCAAGTCCCACCGCTTCAGGAATCCCCCTAAATTTAACATTGTTTCGTTGAGATCTGTCTTCTAGATCTACGACTTTTGCTTGCAATTTCTGAAGGAGGATAATCTGATCAGTGTGGGCATCTACCATTTCATTATAAGCAGCCGCATAATTGGTGAGGAGCGTTTCAGTGCGGTCTGTGCGTGTGTCTAAATCTGATATTTGCGTTTGGAGCACAGTAATAGAAGATTTGAGGTCTTGCTGTAGCTCAGAGCGCAGTGACAGTAACATGTATTTAATACAGGCTTCAGATGCTGGGTTGTCTGTGACAGGCATATCTTGTAAGGACTGTGCATGAGAACTAACAGGTGCATTGGAATCCATTGAGGCTAATGATTTTTTCTTATTAACAGGCTCTTTAGTCTGTGGTGAGCTGAGGGGGGAGCTGGCAGGCCGTTTAGATTGATCAGTAGTGTGAAGAGCTCCCTGGCTGCCACCAGCTTCCATTTCTGAGTCAGAGCTGCTGTCAGGAGTGGCTAGAGGGACTGAGGTGATTACTGCGCCGGCGCCATTTTGTCTATGACGCGGCTCAGGCCGCGGATAGTAATCCGTCAGTTTCCTCGGTCCCTTCTGCTTCTTACCACCCCTAGACATCTCGTCCGAATGGATAGGAGACTAAACCGGCTGGGAGTCGAACGGTTCCGAGGATGCAGTGAGTAGCTGACGTATATGACCCTGATGTGGAGCTCCGGTATCAAGCGGCCATGTCAGATCGCGGCGAGACCACGCCCCCTTGCCTTATTAATTTAAGGCCTTTAGGTATATTTTCTTTGATAAACTAAAATTCATGCTCCATCTTTCTGATTGTGAAAAATAAGCCAAAGCACATTAACTAATTTTACAGCGATACACACATGATGGTTAATTAGTAATAATATCTTCACAAACCTTTTCTTTGTGGAACAGTAGTCACTTCGTTGTCAGTGTCATTGCATCGAGAAGTCACCTCAGCATCTTGTAATGAAATGGAACCTTGGTAAATGAGGGGCTTCATCAAATACTGCACTGCAAACATTAAAAGCAATAAAATGAAAGTTCTCTTTCTCGAGTCCTCTAATCATTCTGAGACATTAACAGTTGACAGTTGTTGATAAGATTGGTGAAAACAAATGGATTTTTCAGTTACAAGATGACAAAGGTTACCTAATCATCTCCTTCTACAAGACATTATTCCTCCTCTCCTATGATTTCTACTCATTATGGTAGTCACAGTTACTAATCCCTGCAAATTCTTTTACACAATCTGGGACAAACTAGCATGTTATTTTCTGAAGCATAGTTTTTCATTTTTAAAGGGTAAATATCATAAGTAGCCCTGTCATAAAATTGCACTTACTACTTCAAATTTAAATGAGAAATGAACGCTATCTTGTAGCTGTTAAGATCCTAATTAATTATAGATAATGTTGGTAATAAATCACACAGTAAAGCTTTTATTAATTATGCATACTTTTTCCAGGGAGGAATGTCTGAGCTTTGGCTACCTCAGTGTAAAGGTCTACAAGATCTCTGTAGGGTGCATTGCCAAACAAGCTGTCAAGGAAAACCAATTAAAACATAAAGACATAAATGATGCAGGTTTCATTATTACCAGTCAGAATTTGCCACTTAATACCACCAGCATATACACAGACTAATGTGTGTAAAGCAATATATAGATTTTAATGGTTATTTGTATTTCTCTCTGAATGTTTTGGGATATGGGGCCTGCATTTATATTTAAAACATGTTTTGACACTCAAGTAAAATTCACATGATAAATGAAGTGGGGGGTACAGTTCTAGTGGATGTTTATATAATATGGGGGGGACGGGCGAAAAAAAAAATTCTGCCCCGGGCGCCATAACTCTGGTTACGCCACTGGTGTTGTACCATATTGACTAATATAACTGTTCTCCTTAGCGGGGTGTGCAAACACTTTTGGGCTGTAAGGCAAACTGGAAATCCATCTGCCTTGTAAAAAATTAGTTAAATAGGCACAATCCAATGCCTATGATAGCATGCAGATGCTGGTTGCTGGACATATCCTGGGGGACATCAAATGGGCATGTTAGAGAACACATCCTTCTCACTTTTTTCTCACCTGAGATAAGACATTCTGGCAATCTTCATCTTTGCCACTCATTTCATCTCCCTTTGCCTTGACATTAACTTGCTTGCTATCTGACCTAAGTACTTGAAAAATGTTCTGCCTTGAGGGAAAACAGATCACGGCCTTACATCCACAATTGTTTATGAATTGTTTATTCTAGAGATGGTCAAACATTTACTCCTCCAGTAATTGTCAGTAATGAGTCTACTCCAATGATCGTATCCAATAGGGTTGGAGCTGCTTATCTGCCTCTGCCTAGCAGAATCTGGTACACCATCATGGTCAGTTATGCCTATACTAAGTGTTCTGGTGAATGTGTGGCCCATTCTTATATTAAAACCTGCAGATAGGCCCATTAGCATCAGGCTGGTGTTTCAACAGAAAGAACAAAAAGTTTGTGGCCTATTCTTAAAACAACAGCTCAATGAAAATTCTGATGCCTTTTAAGGGCTTGTTCACACCACGTCTGGACCATGCCCAGACCAGAACAGTTTGTTCGTGGGCCATAAAAGCATCCCAATGTATCCCTATGGTATTTCTGGGCTCTGTTCACACCAGCACAGACAAAAAAAATACCGCTTGTTTAATTTTCTCTGTTTTAAAACACACTGGAACGCATACAAATGCATACAAATGCATACAAATGTGCTGGAACGCACTGGACTGCGCCTGAAAGCCCATTTTAAGCTAAAAAAGGCGTCAAAACCACGGCAAAAACGTTTGCAGATCTGCTCCAGATTTGGTCCGGACATGGTGTGAACATAGCCTAAACAAGGAGATGCAGGAATATGTGTAAGCAGAGGCTCTTGTGGCTTTTCCTCACCCAGTGAAACTGGAACAACCCTTAAACTAAAACAGATACTGAAAAGTAAAAACAATAGTTATCTTAAAATATTTATATTTTCCTGCTAAACTTAATAAAAAAAATAAGATTTTTTTGTTTACTGGGACAGGGGGTAGCAGCATGTCATATAATTTCCCCATTCCTTACTTCCTTTTTACGGACATTGGAGACATGAAAGAGCTCCAAGCAATACCAAGCTAGCATTTAGGGGGCACAACCATTTCTTTTAAAAAAAAACAGGCCTACCACTGATAATATCTCAGGAGGATGCGCCCTAAACCTCTGTCTAAAGGGATACTGGTAGCTTATTTCACTGAAGAGGAGGGTGAGCTAAGATGTAGAACTTGACATTAATTTCACTGGAACTTGGAGACCCTATGTCCCTAAATCAAGGTGGCTTTCATATATGAAAGGAAAGCAAAAGCTTCTGCCTTTGTATGACTTTCCATTTAGCATAATGCTTTTTATGGACAATGTACTACACTGTGACATGCAGCAGATGTTATATTACTTTGAAATTTGCTAGTACTAATATCAATACTGATGTTGATTCATAAAATTAACACATAACTATTTTTTACTAAAATATAAGAGAAACATTGTGTTTAAAAAAAAAACTGTTATAGTTTTAGAAAGTGTACATTTCTTTTTCTAAACTTTATATTTTCTGCTTTTTTGCCCTCAACTGACCTGTAAAGGCACTCCAAAGTGTCGTTCATGTCTCCTCCACATCTCTCATCCAGTGCAAGGCTGAAGGTGGATTAGAATAGCACACACACATTGCACAGCTGTGACATGTGCTGCTCCTATCATCATTATGCTGCTAGTAGACCAGTGTCAATTATTTTCAGTGGGTGTTATTGGGTGGGTTAATTAGACTTAGTCACCACTACCATAAATGCCCACACTGAAAGCATTCTGCATTCTGATGATGCCACCGGTTGTCTAAAGCACTACACAGTGTTTGTCCATGACTGCCCGGGCACAGAGAAAGGTGTTGGATGATGATGGGCATCATTCAACCCAGAGTAAGAGTAGAGGACTACTGTGTAGAATTTGCCACTCTCTATGGAACACAGCAGCAAAACTGGGGAGTATTGAAGTGAAAGCTGCTATTCAGTTATCAGGAGGAATTAGGGAATGAAAACTGTTATAGATTTATCATTTAGCCTTAAAATTAATTTATATTCTGCTCTTTTGTCCGTTTAGCATAGCACAGTCCATTGCATATTAGTAACAGCATGACATATGTCTGAGTACAGTGCATCAAGTGGTAGATTGGAGACTATTAAAAACCTATTATTTCCTTTAAATTAAACATAGGGTTATTGGCATACATATATTTCTGAATAAAGAGCTTATTATAAGATCTGATGCTGATGGAATGAGAATTCCCTATTTCAAACAGCCTTTAATTTTAAGCATTTTAATGCAAACCTTTTATGCAATGCAGGATATATACGCTCATCAGTAGTGTAACTGAATACTGTAAGCGTATTTTACGCTTTTGCCTGCAGCATAGTTTAATTGCTTCCAAGTAGCATAAATATATATCAGCCATAAAAAAGACTTGTGACTTTAGTTCTTTCGTTATGAATATTTTATTCTAAATAGGAAATTTGCATAATGTGCTTACAGAGCTCCTTATTAGTTCATATTTTACCTCTATGTGTTCTCAGACACAAGGGAAATATAGCAAAGTGCTTGTGAATTTCTGTAAGTTGCAGTTTGCTTTAGTAAGTCCTGGTAGTGGGGACTGCAGAAATTGATTGAGAAAAAAAAATCTTTTAATGATGGACCAATGAATACAAATGACATGTTGGTTTGTGTAAAACAAGCTTTTTAACAGAAATGTCTCTGTATATTTGTCCCCAGAAAGAGGGCTATGCTTAAATGGGGGTACACAATGCTAGCGTTTTGTTAGAGTGTAATAATGGGCTTTTCATTGATAAAAATGCTTAGGAAATAGTATAGATTTAAAAAATGGGGAAGCCGGTTGCAGTGGATGAGGACCAGGACTTACGGTATATTAAAGTCACTCAATTGGTAGTCTGGGATGCAGTTTGAATGCACTGTTTTTCTATTTGGTTTCTCAAGCCATAAGAATATAAAAATTATTGCCAGACCTAAAAAAGTGAAAGTGTCCACAATAGTTTAATTGTCCATAAATTGGTTAAATAAAACAGCCAAAACATTCACCCATCATCAGGGCTCCAAGACAAATATAAAACATAATCATAAAATTGGAAGGACTCCAAGAAGGCCTTTATTAGGCTCGATTGGGATTTCATGAAGGCATCGCTTGATCAGATAGGGATACCACACTCAAAAAATTATGGCACTATACTCAGCCCCTAGGGCCCGAGTACGTGTGAATGGGATATTATCAGACCCAGTAAAAATAACCAATGGGACACGGCAGGGGTGTCCACTTTCCCCCTTACTGTATATTATAGCTATGGAACACCTAGCTGTGGCAATACGTCAGAATACAGATATAAGGGGAGTGAACATCAAGGCGAAAATACATAAATTAAGTATCTTTGCGGATGACCTGTTATTATATACAAACCCTAGGATAGCATTTCCGCTGGTCCTGGGGAGATAGAACAATTTAGCAATTATCGAACCAATGCTAGTAAATCTCAATTCCTAGATATTACTCTCCCTCAGGGGGAACGGGAGATTCTGAGGTCCAGTTTTCCATTCGTTTGGGCCCTAGAAGCGATAAACTATCTGGGAATAAAAATATCTGCAGATGTAAGAAAACTATATGAACTTAACTATATACCCCTCCTGGAGACGACACAAGTACGAATGGAGGCCTGGAGGAAACGTAAACACTCCTGGATAGGGAGGATGACACTATTTAAGATGGACATCCTCGCAAGATTTCTTTACATATTTCAGATGACCCCGGTAAAGATCCCCAGATTATATTTCAATAGATTAAGATCTATGTTGTTACAGTATACCTGGGGCACTTCTGGGGCTCACCTGAAGTATGACATCTTGGTTAAAAGAAAATCGGAAGGGGGAGGGAGTCTGCCACATATGGACTGGTTCGACCCCATGCGGCCCAAACTCTGGGAAATGGATGTAGGAGTGGGTATGATAGGTTTCTAACAAAAAAGGGTACGAGCAAGGTGTTGGATTGGGAAGGGAATGAAATTTTAGATAATATAATGCCTTTTGTTTCTTGTTTCATAGTTGTATAAGTAATGATGAAGGGCTAGCTTATTGTAATTGATCATAAGGATGAGCTTCTATTTTATATTTGCCCACTTATAATTAAATAAGCAATTTTAGATAGGAGATAGTTGTTAAATGTAGATGCTATTGTTATTATTATGCAATTTATTTGTATGTGATGAAACGAATAAAAATGTATTCTTGAAAAAAAAAAAAAAAGAGGAAGTTTGCATCTTAATATGTACAGTATATACTGCATATATGATTATAAACAACTTGTTATCAAAGTGCATCACTTTAATAACATGTACTTTATATTCATATACTGTATATGCAAAATTCTACTTATTTGATTTTGTATTTGTCTTGTACAGTAGCTCTGGTAAAGGGGGGGGTGCTTTGGCTTCTGAAACACTTTGGAAGTTTGATAGGACCAATTGATGAACTATTAAAGTATCTAGGACTCTTTCATCCTTTTTGGTCTGCCACACCTTTCTATATTGTTATGGTTTAAATTGCTTTCAGGTACTCATTGAGGGAAGTCTTGCTTGTTTGAAGTTTATCTTCCCTTGACTCCATGCACAGTGTTTTAAGTCCCGGTGTCGGTTAAATGTGTCTTTCTAGAGTTCCTACTTGGTTAGATTGGGCCTTTCACTTTGTTAACAGCACAATTTATATTTATTATTGTTATTTATTTAGCGCCAACAATTTACTCAGTGCACATTCACATCAGTCCCTGCCCTCAAAGAGCTTACCATCTAAGGTCCCTGTCTCACATGCATACAGGGTCAATTTAGACAGGAGCGAATTAACCTTCCAGCAGGTCTTTGGAGTATGGGAGGAAACACATGCAAGCATAGCAAAAGCATGCAAACTCCTTAATAATGACCTGGCGGGACTAGAACCGGGGACCTTCAGTGGTACAGTGCTTTGGAGTGTTGGAGGAAACACATGCAAGCACAACAAGAGCATGCAACTCCTAGATAATGACCAGACGGGACTCGAACAAGGGACCTTCAGTGCTACAAAGCAGAAGCGCGAACCACTATGCCACTGTGCTACCCAAAGAGGAAACACTAATTCAAATAAATAGAAAAAAATTGAATACAAATGGTTTATAATTTCTCCATAATCATTCATTGGCAAAAAAATTATGAATAATTATGGTATGTATTCATTATTATACTTGCCATGGCTTAAGTTATAATGCATCCAATAGGATTGCATATAGATATGGGAATTAGGCACCATCACCATCAATATATCTCTTGAATTTTCTCTCTACTCGGCAACCACTAAAAATCAAATTTGTTATAATCATACCTAATATGTAAACTCCTACAGCTGTTCCTGTGACAACTCCAGCAGCAAAGAGGAGGATCAGGATCCTTCGGGCACTGCATCGTTTCTCTCTTGTTTTTTCTAGGCATGAAATACAAAGAGTTAGCATTTTTTGTATAAATCAATCAGTGATGCACCAGTTACAGTATGTATGGTTTACTTTAATCACAAATGATTTCTGGACTTCATGTCAGTGGTGTTTACCTGTAAGATCACTGCTGATTCCTAGGCAATCCGCACTATGATCACCATGAAAAATATTACTGTTACAGCTAACATTTATACAATCCCTTTATCCATCATTTTGAATGTAGATCTTGGACTGGCTTTGCAAATACTGCTGGGCATTAATGCTGCCATACTTGATACAGATGCTAATGTCTAATATTTAAACTCCTGGCAGATATAAAAGACACAGATTAATGGAGCTCCTTATTCATTAATTTCTCATTACATGTACTTTTTTTTTTAATGCAAGCAGTACAGGTTACTGAATTTCACCAGATATTAGGTATTGGTATTACAATTTCCTATAAAGCAGAGGTCAGTTTGGGAAAAGAAGAAGCAACACAAGACGCCAGTCAGTTGTGCTGCAGTGCTTGACTCTAACAAGAAACATGATGATCGGAGGAGAGAGCCAAATGACAGAGATGAGCTTGTTCATGTGCTGCTTTTCCTTTCACTGTCCAGACACATGTTAAGGGAGTGACAAGACCTGGTTTGATTTTTTAATTTTCTTTTTATAATATGGGAAATATTAAAAGCACGCCCTCAGTGATAAGCAGCATTTCCAATTATGGGGGCTGTTGAACCCTTCTCCCTTTCCTCCCAGTTTGCAGGATGCCATTACATTTGGGAAAACAAGGTTAAAGAAGCATAACATGAGAGGCAGGGGTTCTGCATGCTAGTTAGTAGGTTTTTCATGTTTTTTTAAACAGTATTTTTTATACTTACAGGTTTAATTTTTTTACATTATTTTATTATTTGTATTTATTTATTTCATTGTAAGGCTGTCCCTGCACTGTTTAAGCAAACATGGAAATGATCAGCGGTGCAATCTGGGTAATACCTTTAAAAAAAGAAAGTTCTAGGCCTAAACACCACTTGCAAAATAGGGCTTAGACACTAGCCTCACAGAGGTGATAAAGGCTACAGAGAGTTCTTTCGGCTATATAAATCCTGTATAATAATAATAATAATACCACTTTGTAGGTGAGAGTAGGGAAAATAATGGTTTTAATGGGTTAAAAAGGCCATTTCTGAAGAGCAGAGAGAACCAGATTGTCATGGAAAATTTTTAATGGGGACCCTCTGTGGTATCTGCATATTGTGCCCCTTAAAATGGAAGAGGTGCAGAATCTTAGCACACACACCAGATATTCACCAGAGCACCCTGGAAGGAGTGATGAACTTTACTGCTGGGTGCAGTAGTGTGTGGCCCTCAGACACACCTGGGCAGATGGCAGCTGAACAGGAAAAGAACCAGACTGTGGTAGTCTGTAGCCCAGTCGACAGGCAACATCAGAACTGAATAATAATACAAAAATGTTGTCTGACTTTTAAGGTACTTCAAAAAGTAAGCTAGTACAGCAATATGAAATCAAAATCTTTATTTACATATCTTAAAATGACAATTCAGTGTCAGTCACTTAAAATGTAAACATTAAAAAATAATTTTTTACATCCTATATATGTAGCCCCATCTTGTCATTCATTTTCCTTTTCATTCTAACATTTCTCATACTTCATAGAGACGTGTAAAGATCTTCCTCAAATACTTTGCTATATTTGTTGTTCAACAAGTAAAGCAGAAGATATTTCTTGCTTTCTCAATGTGTTTCATGGTAATCCGCTTCCTCAGGAGAGGGCTACAATTTGATCAATACCTGCTATATCAACTTCCAAATATGGCTTCCACAAATCCCCAGAATCCCTGGGTGCGGATGAGGAGGGACCCCAGAGATACACCACTTTTATTTATTCGAAGACATCACCACAGCAATATTTTTACATCCACTGCTAGCCTCCAATTAGCAACAAGGGAATAAATCAAAGTACAGGAGTTCCAGTATAAAACCACTATAACAGAAACTGTTTTCTTTTCTATATTTAACCCCTTCATGACTGAACCTTTTTCAGTTTTTGTCCGTGAATGTCTGAAGCACTTTTTACATTTTTGCTGTGTGACTTTTTTACGGCAGTAATATACTTTCTTACTAAGTGCACCCACACATATTATATATTGTTTTTTAGAGGACAGGTACGGCTATATATTTCTATCACATATGTGTGCCTAACGCCTCACTTAGTGTGAACAAAATATTAAAAAATAGGAAAAAACTGTTTGATTAATAATATTTTTTAGAAAAATAGCACAGCTAAAAAAATGCATTAAAGTCAATTCATTTATTTGTCCTTTATTTACTCCTCCAAGCCACACCCCCATCCTCTTTCCTACCTGATTTGTTAAGGCAGATTGTATGCAATTTCAATCAGTTATAGAGAGAGAGGCTGAAAGGAAACCACTTCTTCTGTTTCTACTTGTCATAAACCCCTAATGTTCTGTGAAAGTTGTGTCATGGACAACAACATAGAGCTTATTCACACTAATGTACTTTTGGGTATATAATAGGTGCTTGGTAGGTGGTTTTGATCCCTGCCATGTGTCCAGCAAAGACTCTTTCTTCAAGTGTGTACTGAGCCAAATGACTCAATTCACACTTCATGGTGAGTGGACAAGGCATTGTGGCATGGCAAGCAGAACACTGTCTGCAGCTTTCATATTAGGGCTGCCTATTGGTTTCTATGGTTTCTCCTAGCAGAAGAGCTGTGGAGCTGCCCAAAAACATATCATGTTGGTTGATCCTGTGCATCCAATGTAGTGTGATCCATGCTGTATAAACTTAACTCTTAACCCAAAACCTTGCTAGATTTTCTTTTATGCAAATTGTCACATATAACTCACCCCAGACCACTAAGTGAATTGAAGCTTACAGGAGCAAAGTACAGTTGAGGTGCTGAAAGCAGTGTGGACCCTTCCACATTGATACTCTAAAAGGTTCAACTAATTTGGCCCAGAGTAATTATTTCCTGAAAGTACCCGTTAAGAGCAGCAATTCTATTTCTGTTGCGTAACCATCCCTATTGTGATACATTAGCTCATTTGAAGTCTTATTGTAATAAATTGTTTTATTGTAATAAACTGATATTGAAATTAATTTATTTCCAGTTAAATTGAATTTATGAAAGGGCAATTACATAATATTCTAATCCCTGTATAATTAACGTCAATAGTCTTTGCTCTTTACAGTGATTCTTGCTGGACATTTTTTCTGTATTTAATTTTTTAGAAAATTTGCAATATCCTCTCTAGCAAGGACATTTTAAAGGTCCTTATTGAATTTCTCTATAATCAAGCTTTGTTACATTTAATAAGTATTGCCATGCAGGAGATTCTACACTTTTGTAAAAGCAGCCTCTTGAGCCAGTAAACTCTGGTTCTATTATGTAATTCTATTACGAAAGTCAAAGAATATCTTCAACATTATCTGTTTGACCTTAAAAATGTCATAGAATAAAAGGGTAAAATAGGTATCTTATTCAGAATGCTGAATAGTATTCTTTCTCACTATGTAATAATAATACAAAAAAAATAAAAGTTAAAAATTAGTATTCAGAAACAGTGTATGATTCAAACAGAAACTGCTATAGCTAGAACAAGCAAACCTGAAATAATAATGATAATAATAATAATAATGTAAAACAAATAAAATGTATAGTATTTAGCAGTCCAGTTTTTTCCCTTCTACAATTACATTCCCCAAATGTCAAGAGGTCCTATATTACCAGATTATTTCTTCTTAGAATTTTAATATTTAGTAGACATTTAAGAAATTCAGTATCTCTAGAAATCTATTTTTTACCTTCAGTCTTCTCTAACTTATCTTTTTACAGTTTTTGTTCCATTCATAATTTTTCATTAATGAAGTAGCACCACCATTAGAGATTTAAATGTTCCCCTTTTCTGCATTATAATATCTAAAACTTTCCTGTTCATCCACATAGGCTTTTTTTTTTATTCCTATGGACTTTGTTCTAATAGGGTATATAATTGCTACAGTATCTGTTTAATGTATTTAAAAACATTTCCTATTTGGTTTTAGTTTACTTAAAAATACACCTTTCTCTTTGTTATTTTTAACTTTGCTTTCCTAGAATTCAAAAATGTTAATCATTATTTGTTAGCTATTTCATATCAAGGCCAACCAAAAAAAATTTGAGGGATACAGCTGGGCAAAGAAAATACCTTGTTCAAGCTTTTCTTTGTAACCCCATTAGTAAGATTTAGGGGTCTATGACCGACCTGAAGTGAAGTGAGCCGAACACTGTTCGGCTATTCACTTCAGGCTGGTACGGCTGATTTCAGCTGTACATCGGCTGAAATCAGCTGTACATTGGCTTGCTTCACATTGCTTCGGCTCGGCCGACAGAGGGACCGAGCAGAACAGAAAAAGAGTTAAAAAAGTAAATAGAAAATTATTGTGCGGAGCTAGCAGTGACAGCTAGCTCCGCCCAATATCTTCCTATTGTCCAGCGGCTCTGCTACCGTCAAAAAAAAAGAGAAAAAAGAACTCTCCCAGGCGCTCTGGGAGCCTCCCGCTCCCGGCCGCCCAGGAGAGAAACACTGCTGTGTCTTTCTTTTTCTTTATTCTGACACGGAGCGATGTCAGAATAGAAAAAAAAAGAATTTCCCATTGAAATGCATTGCTACATTACTATTGGCCATTTCAATTTGCAATAGCCAATAGTAAACTAGCATTGTACCCACCCTCTGCTGATGGACCTGATGGAGAACTGCAGCAGAGGGCGGGTACAATGCTAGTTTACTTTTTTTTTCTCTATTCTGACATCGCTCCGTGTCAGAATAAAGAAAAAAAAGAAACAGCAGTGTTTCTCTCCTTGGCGGCCGGGAGCAGGAGACTCTTGGGGCGCCAGGGAGAGTTAGCTGTTTGGAGATCAGTGTCCCTGGTTAGCAGGTAACCAGGGATGCTGATCTCTCTGCAAGTGGCCGGAGCCAGCCGTAAGATCACGGCTGGCTTCGCCCAGCTGTCAGAAGCAGGCTGTCGGCCAGCCAATGGCCGGCCGCTCGGCCAGTTCCGACTTTCAGCACGGCTCAGCAGAGCCGTTGCATATGCGTTCGGCTCGACTGAGCCACTCGGCCAGGTTCGGGAGCTGTACGGGCTATAGTGAATAGCCCGTACAGCACCCCTTCGGTTCTACTGAACCGAAGGGGTCCTGGGGCTGAAGCTAGCCGAAGGATCAGCCGAAGCTACGGTTAGATCCTTTGGCAGCTTTCTGAATAGACCTCTTAATCTCACTTTCTGGTCCTGTGACAGAAAGACAAGAAATTAAGGTAGCAGTCATCACTGTGAAGCAAGACAAAGGCAGTCATAAAAACCTTTCTAACAACACAGATCACACCCATGCCTAAGGATCTTGACACAGGATCCAGCATATGTAATAATAATAATAGTAGTATTTCTTCTCACAGTGAGGCTGCTCCTTAACAGTCATGGAAACTATCACATCATCTGTAAATAAAAACCAAGAGAGCACTTTCTCCTCCGCATTATCATTTATTGTAAATGGATACAAAAAAGTAAAAATCTACTCACAAAGGTGAGGTGCAGGCAGCATCTGAACAAAAGTGTCACAGGATGACTCTATCTGCAAGGCTGTTGGAGGGTGAGATGAGACCGGCACAGACATGCTGGTTACTCTGTCATCCAAGCCTCCACTGGCTGCCATAAAAACCTGTTAGATTTTGTAGCCCTCCTCATTTTACTAACAAAAAGAGAGATTTCCCATCGCAAACTGTCCCAACATAAGGTAGGCTGGATTTGACCCTTGGCTTCTGTTTGGATCTTGGTCCTGTCTTGTGCTTCAAACAACCTACTGCCGGCCTGGCTTGACCTCGGCTCTGCCTGACCTGCCTTAGTTCCAGATTCTGGACTTCCTACCTGGCACAAGTGTATGCTGCATCCTTGGCACTCGTGCAGATCACTGTCACTCCTCCTCCCATCCTCAGGCAGAGTCGAGGGACACGAGCTGCAAGGGAAGCCTCCTCAACAGTCGGTCTCCACTCAGGTGTGTGGCACCATCACAGTTGGCCATTGATGCTTTGGGACGGGTATCTGTTTTTTTTTTACCCCCACCCCAACACTGAAGGCATGCAAGCTAGTTGCATGTTACAAGAAGTACTGCTGAGTGCATTCTTATCTTTGTTTCTTTTGTTTTTGATTTTAATAAAGGAATTGTCAAAACCATGTGTTGTGTGTTTATTTACTATTTATGTTTACTTAGTGAATGAGTAGGGGTACAACTACACCTTACTCATTCACATGGGGGGGCGGCATCTGGGTTCCCCTTTATAAAAGGGGCACCCAGATTCCTATAAGCCCCACTGTCTGCAGACCCCCACAACCACTGGGCCAGGGTTGTGGGGAAGAGGCACTTGTCCTCATTGGCATGAGAACAAGGTTCTTATCCAGGTGGTCCCCCCCTGGCAAAGCACCCTACCCATGTCGAGGGCATGTGGTCTGGTATGTTTTTTTGGGGGGGGGGGTGCATGCTGCCAGGCTCTGCCAGGCTGCTGCCCGGATCAAGGGTCTGGTAAGTCATTTTAGTGGGGAATCCATGCTTTTTTTTCAGTGTTGGGGTCCTCTCTAAAATTCGGACCAGACCTAAAGGGTCTGGTATGAATTGCCAAAAGGAATGGCACACAATTTTTTTTATTGTTCCTGTGGACTGCCAAAAGTTAAAAAAATTAAAAATAAACATTTAATGTCACTTTTCTGCTTGGTTTGTTTGTAGTTATCGTCTAACTCATCCGCAATTAACAAAACATTCGTCTGAATTGACTTTCAGACCCAAATCCCAAAAAAACGAAATAATAAAACATCTGAAATGAACCAAAATTATTTTGTGTCTAAGAGTATACACTGCCAGTTAACTTGTATTGCCTTTATAATTGTAAAGTTATCTTCTGGCCTCTCTCTAATTCAATTCTACTTTGTCACTGGAGCTTGACTTTCCCTGATTCCCCATCAGATGCCATTATTGTGTCCAGTGGGATTGCCTCAGTGACCAGTTACGGTCACTTTCTTTTGGCCAGGTAACAAAGTGAAATGAAATCAGAAAAGGGCACTGAAGATGCTTTTCTTGATAACAAAGATAATACTTGCAATTTCAGGGGTACAACAGCTATTGGCCAGGAAATTCAAACCTGACTGAAATGCTTATCTCAGAGATTAACAGGCTGGGTACCTTTTGTATTATCCTTTGAGTGCTAGGTAGGACTCAGGGCTTGAATAATTTGTTTTAATGCACATTTGATGAACTTCCCTGCCATGTGCACCACTTGTTCCAATTATAAACCAATTAACTGCTTACCATTTGTTTTCCTTGCAGTGGTTACTGAATTCACATTAAAAGTGATCAGTCACCTTGGGTATGTCTCATGTTTCTGTTTCATTGTACATTCAAACAGTGGCTGAGCATCCTCAGGGTAAGCTTGTTCCCAATGTAATCATTTCCATACATGTTCCACTGTTAATGCTCTTACAGGTTAGAGCAGGACTGCACTTCCAAAGTCTTGTAGGTAGTATTTGGCATTGGTATAATTCAAATGTATGCAGCTGAAACCTTTATTTTTAACAATAATGGTAGGATAAAGCAATGGTCATCTAACCTCTGTAAGTAAATTTTTACTACATTGTAGGGAAATGCCAGTGACTAAAACAGTATTGTGGTCAAAATGTCTCCTAGATTGAGCTATAATAAAAAAATAAACAGAGAACTTAGAACAGAAACTGCAGCAATTGCAAGCATATTGGTATGGTCTTCCAGTGTGGTTTATTGTCACATACAGTATTTTCTTTGCTTGTCAGCACTTAACTTTACTCCTTAATTTTATCCATTTATAAGAGACTGATGAAAGGGATTGGTTTTTAAATGCTTAGAAAACTCTCCATTGCCCTTCCAAGAGTTCAAAGAAACTTTGTAAAAGTAAATTAAATGTCATTTTATGTCAATGTGCAATGTAATATTAATAACAAATACCATGATCTAACTTTATATCTTACCTGCTTCAAGAGAATTAACAATTTCAAAGAGATCTCCTCTTATATTGATTGTAGTTTTTGGAATATTGGCACTTTGCTGTTCTAAATATGCTCGACTCTGTGAAGAGAAGCAGTTTAATAATATGATTTATTAGAAAATGCAATACTAACAGCACACAGTAGTCAATATTTTAGATGCATCTGCTGGTAAAAGAGTGGTAGCTATGCAAGTAAAAACCTTGTGAGTTAAAGAGGTCAGAGGTTAATGGACAGACTTGTTCTGGCTGACAGGAAGTTAACAACAGCGCAAATTTTTTTTTCTGGACCTCACTACATTATATCAAGTCTAGGGATGATGTTTGGGTTCAGGCCTGTTTTTTAAAGCTTGAAATTCAGGCCATTGCATGGAGTATTCTTGCAGGATTTCAAGTGATCTATAGTGATCTATTGCTGGCTAAGTGCCTATTAGAAGTGATCTGTTGCTGCACAGCTTCACTGACCAGATCCAGATGTCCCCATAAAGAAAAGAAAGTGTAAAACAATTTAAAAAAAATAAAATTCCTCCCCATATGAATCTCCAGGTTTCAACAATGACTTGATCTGGTTGACATTTCTATTTATTGTGAAATGACATGAAATGTCATTTTGATTTTTAGCAATTGCAAACCTGTCAAAAAGTTGATATCATGCTATTTTGAGCCCTTGCAAACTCAACCCAATCTTATCATAATGTGATGTGATGAAGTTTACGGAAACCATTTTTTTCATTGCCTGCATCATAAATTGTGCCTACAAGTGTGCAGGTGGTGTAGGATCCCCCAAGGCATGGAGTCTAAGGGCCAACTGGTGTTCTGCCAGAGACCCCTTCATGGAGGTTTGGACTTAGCTGTATGCTGACCTTAGGTCATTACCCCCAGGTTCACCCTGTTTGTGTGGAGAGTAGACACTGGAGACAGAGAGTGTGGCTGTGTTCCAGTCAGTGCTGGCAAAGGCGAGATGGCAGCATAGAAAATAGAGATCCGGAAAATGGGCCAAAGGTCAGGGGCTGGCAGTAGACAAAAATAAATCAGGAGAACTAAGCTGAGTCAGTACACAAAATATCAACCCAAGGAAGTAGGTCAGGAGCAAAGGCACAGATGTGAGCTTGGAGGTAACAGGAGTGTTGCTCAGGCAAAGGGAGCAGAGCTGAGCAGGATTTAAATAAGGAGAGAGATAGGAAGTAGCAAGAAGCAAGGTATATTAGGAATCATGTCTACCTGGCGACACCCATAGCTGCTAGCTCTGTGCAACAAAAGCAAAGCACATGCTTGTAGAACCACAGGTGCCAGCAGACTCACATAAGTAAAGAGGTAAGAACAACTGCAATGAAAAACAAAAACCTGCGCTTATGGGTGAAGAAAACTAGAAAAACAACAAAAATTCTAAGTAAGTGATATTCAATATATCATCTGATGTGTAAGTACAACAAATATCAATAACAATAAAAATGTCATAAATTGATGTTTCCAAAAAAGTGTAGAAAAATATGTGAAAAAGAAAAAGAAAAAATTGTCTATAACAACCAATGTGTTGAAATGGTGCGATCTCCCATTCTTCTTCCGACTACTCTAGATGATCCAAACAGTCAGAGGAAGAGAAAGTGTGTCCCATTCAGTGATAATTTGTGATGTAAAAGAAGGAAGCGCAGAAATCCCCTTTAGGGTATGTACTCACTGGACCGCAGCTGTTTTCATGTAGTGTAAACCACCAAGATGCAGGTAGCCGTTTGACATCCTCTTCACAATCCTGACCTTCACAGGGTTCACTGCTGTCCCTATGTCAAACTTCCGTTCGACGCCAGGAAAGAAAAGGCAGTACTTCCATGGTGTAGTAAATTAGGATAGTTTATTGAATAAAAAAAGCGCTTGAACAAAGTTTAAAATATGAAATGAAAATTCCACAAAACCGGCCGGTCAGTCTAAAAACAAACTTAATCAGACTGAAGGTGTGACTACAGGACCGCCCCCGACGTGTTTCGTCACATAGACATTTTCAAGGGTTGGCTTTTTGTTTTTCATTGCAGTGTTGGGTGTTACACCATGAGGCTGTAAGTGCTATACTGTTGCTTGTTCTCTAAGAACAACTGCAAGCCTGTTGAAGCACAGGTAACAGATCAGATCTGCAGCTGATCTGTGACATGTACATGGGTGTATAGATTTCTCTGGTGAATATAATCAGTATTGAATGCAACACTTTCTAATAGTTTCTTAGAAAGTTCTAAGACTTTCTAAGATCATACAGTCCTAAGAGAGAATGCCCTTACAGAAAATACTCAGAGAGCATTTGATCATAAGAGAAAACAAGGTTTTAGTAATTAGAAATATAGGATATATTAAAGGGGTTAAACAACACAAATAATTTGATCCTACAGATGGATGATGTGCATCCTTGAAATAAGGTTAAAGGGCACTATAGTTCTCATCACAAGTGGGGAAAAGTAGAGGGTTAATCACAGGTTTATAAATACTGTTAAGGGCTCCACATAGAAATAGGGAATATTTTCACTTGAGAGGTTATGTTAGGGTAGAGGGGGAGTATATAATATAAAGGAATTCACATTTAGGGGAGAGAAGATTATAGCACATATATCTATAGAATTGCACATAAGGGGGATCAGTTAATAAGGAAGGGTTACATGCAGGGGCGTATCTGCCGCGAGGCAAACAAGGCGTTTGCCTGGAGCGGCAGATTCCCTGACAGGGGCGTTGCTGTGGCTCTCTCCCCTTGATAAATTTCATTTATCAGGGGAAGTGAACCAGAGGCTATAGTAGCGCCGGGGACGAGGACGGCCGGCGGGGACGAGGACGGCGTGCTGCGGTGGTGTCCAGAAGGCAGCGGACGGCGGCGCTTTGAATGCCAGGTGAGTGATTGTCTGTGCAGATGGGGCCTCCCCCACGGGGGGGCTGCTACTAAATATGGAAATAAAAATATATTAAACAATAAGAGAAAACATCTATGAAAGCTGGATCCTAAGAGAAAATACTCTAAGAACATTCAATCAGAAGAGAAAATACCCCAAATACATTCAATGTTGCCCAAGCACACAACAGTGACAGCTTTATACATTGTGTGACAATCCCTAAAACTAGTGAGTGAATGCTGGTTAATTCACATAGAACAAATGTAAATGCAGTTTTGCTGAATGAAGCTATGTGATTTTATAAATAGACCCCATAGAATGGGGAATCTTCCCAATAGAGTCACATAGAGCAATAAAACCATGATAAAGGTTCTATCCCTTTCTTACAATAAAAAAAATCTGGCTATCAAATTGGTAATTTTGTTCTTAAAACCTCTGTCCACTGTTGCCAGTAGAATTGAAATCCAAACCATCTTGAAACCTTAGCATTTATTCCTGTCTCTCGTCATGCAGACAGGCTACATACACTTGATAGTCAGTTATACAACTGCTGTTGACATCCGTATTTAGTTGATCTGACTAGTGAATTCTACCATATTTTGTCCAGACCTGCCATAATAATACATTACAAAAAAAACATCATGTAAGGTTATGTTTTATAATAATATATGGGTGAGTATAATCTAAAAAATTTGTATATTAGGCTTGAACAGATTGTGTAGAAATCATGATTACAAAACATTAGTTGTAAGGGTACTTACCCTGTTCTTCCTGTCTGTGTCAGTGTATTTCGGGCACATTTTTACCTTGTCCAAAATGTGCAATACACAAATAAAAGCAAGAAGGCTTTATGTAAAGTTTAATTAAAATCCACACTCATTAATATCACAAATCCAAGAACTTGTTACTGCAGAGAATAGTAGCATCGTAATGCATTTTGCTGCTCACAGTTGCTGAGTGAGAAAGGGATCTCAATGGCGACTTCTTGTTGTCAGCTAGAACAGATTGTTATCTAGTCAAACGAGAGAGCCAAATCAGCAGAGCTCAGCTGCATAGGATTGTTGTTTGAACTCGGGTCAGGGGTGGAGGACCAGTGGCAGATCCTGTTATACACAGCTATCTGTTTCTATGAGCAAGCCGATGCTGTATGCATGCTGTATATATCAGGAATTAGCCAACAATATTACATCCAAACATTGTAGTGACAAACTGGAAATATTTACAGAAGGCACTGATAGTAAATGGAGGAGCATCATATTTATTATAGAGTAATACCGCAGATGGGGCAGCGGATCCCGGGATTGAAGGTGAGGGGTCGGGGAAGACAAAATGATATGCTGATAATTATTCCTATATAAATAAATATTAACCCTGCCCTTCAATCCCCTAAGCATCCCAAGCATAATTGTTCCTTTAATGTGATGGTAAGTCTTAATAATCAACAGGGAGACTTGGGAAGTGGGTCCAAACTTTAATTTGACAGAAAATGTTAACATTTCCATATAAATTAAGCTGCCCATATATCTAAATCTACTAATTATTTTAATGTGGACATTTTACTTAAGCTACCCTCTGCTTATTCATGTTTAATAGTATACTTTAATGCCAAATGTTGTAATACATATATTAAGGTTTTATGTGTAAAATAAATATATTATACAAAACATAAAAAAAATTATGTAAAATATCAGTGTATAAATTGGAAAACATAAAAAATACACTAAAATAGTTTCTTTTTAATTGAGGTTTGAATGTATTTAATATAATAAGATTCCACTGGGTGAATGACCTTGTGACACTAATCCTGAAACAATCACCCAACTAATGCGGCAGTATTATTAGTGCCGTTGAGCAGGTACAGTTGATCCTAACCACATTTGCTTTCCAGTAGCTTGGACACAGAGTAAAATAATTTATCTTATATGTCTCACATTTACTGCAGCTCATTTCATTCCTGCTGAGCCAAAGCTGTTCTGGCCAGTGAGTCATGTTTTGCCAGTTGGAGTGTTTGAAAAGTAAACCTTAAGCCATGTGGTATCAACTGCAGGGGGCGGATATAAAATACTAAAATGAAAATGTTCATCCAAACCAAGCTTAATATAAAAATATGTAATACGGCATAAGCAGACGCCTACACCTGGATAAGTTGGAATAACATAAATGTAAATGAGCAACTACAGCTGGAGACTGTAATAGTAATGTTGATGTATAAAATGGTTTCAAGATGTTTATAGTATAGTTGCTAATGTGTTCAGGATAATTTAAAAGGGCTTTGATAAAATAGAAATGTCACAATTTTAATAAGGGCCATGCAATCTAAAAAAAAACAGCCTGTAAAAAGCTAAAAGGCAATATATTGGCATTATCAAACAAGATTTTGAAAGCCTACTTAGGACTATTAAAATTGAAAGTGATGAGTTTATGGAGGGATAATCCAACTTACTAGCAATGCTATCGAGTGGAGTCTAAAGGACTGGGAGCCAGGGAAATATGGTAGGTATGGAGATATTCTGGAACTCTATAATATTGCATGTAGATCAGTCTTTAAGTAACAGTTAAACTCATAAGTCATTCTGTTGGTGGCTAATGAGCTCCTAATTTGACAGTGAAAGTGCAAATACAGTAATACCTTGGTTTACAAGTAACTTGGTCTGCGAGTGTTCAGCAAGGCGAGCAAACATTTCTGAAAAATTTTGCCTTGATATACGAGCGATGTCTTCCAATACGAGCAGGTTGTAGAAAGGCACCACCCGAATAATTCTGTAGCAGTGCGAGCGATGAATCTGTTTAACGACAATGCAATGTCCTCGAAAGGAGGCAACAGCAAGTTTCATTGGATAGATTCCTTGTTAAGGTTTCACAAAATGAAAAAAATTCCATTGTGCCATGAGATAGCAGTGATTCCGTTAGTGATAGTGAAAGTTGTCCAACACAATAATCCTCCTCTCTCTTGTCTCCCTCACACCAGCCAAGAAGGTACATGTAATTGGTTTATTTTTCTTTATATGTTGTATTATATTACAGTACAGTATTGTAATCATTTTTATATGAATATTTTTGGGTTGTGGAACGAATCATCTGAATTTCCATTATTTCCTATGGGGAAATTCGCTTTGATATACACTTTGGATTACAAGCATGCTTCTGGAACCAATTATGCTCGTAAACCAAGGTATTACTGTACCATAAACTCATCCATTATCCGGCATTAAAGCAACGAGCACTCTCAAGCAACCCGTAAAAAAATTGAGCACATTTGTATGCAGTTGTTTGATAGACATATGCACACTAACAAAAATGTGTTAGCAACTGAATTTATTTAGTTGCTAAATACATTCTCTGTTTACAACTTGCTGCCGACCGACGGCATGATTCCCCCAGCCGGCAGCTGAATGTAGACAATGGGCAGTGGGCTGGAACAATAGCCAGCCTGCTATTGGCTACTTCCAATTGCAATAACCAATAGCAGGCTTGTAAGCGGGTTTAGGGTGTGGCCGCTTCAAAGAGGGAATCACACGTAATTGACTTTTAACAGGATAACGTTTATTACCGGAGGGCCGGTAGTATGAAGAATATTTACAATAGTAAAGCAAACGGTTTCACTCCAGGCATGGAGACACAGGTACACAGTACAGTCACTTCAGATGTAAGCGGTAATGGGATTCGTTAGCACCCTAGACACTTCCCACTGACTGGCACAGTCTAAACCCAAGCACACAATACGTATCTGTAAGGCTGATAGCACTCTACCCGGAAGCAGCGATATTCGTTCCATACAGGGAGATAGGAGTCTGGCACACTCTTCCCGCACTCACAGCGGAGACACTGGTTTGGTTATAAACACCTGGGAGTCTTTTCATCCGACCCGGATTACCGATACAGGACTCCGTAGGAACCCTGAACTATCCCTCACAGGCTGGAACACTCTCCCTGCACTTTCCTGACTCTCCCTCACAAGCGGGTCTCTGTCCCTGTCTACATCCACACGTGTTCTGACTACAAACGTGGTTGTGTTTCCTATATAAGATAACCACCCCAAAATGGCCGACCAAATCTCCCGAGATTTCCTGTCCAATCAGGACACCAGGCTTCTTCAAAATGGTGCTGGAGACAATTGTAGAGGCTAAACAGTGCTGAACATATTTACATATAAACATATCAAAATCGCTGAAAGTAGTTATATACACTTATTAACCCACTTTATCCTGCAGCCAGCTAGGCTGCCCTATCACTGGCAACTGCCTACAGGCTGGCCATTGCACCATCCCATTGCCTGCTGTCAATGAGCAGAGGAGGGGACCTGAGAGAGAAAGTTATCTCTCAGAACATGGGGCAGGGGTGAGGGGTTGCTTGAGAGTTAATAGTAGCTTTCATCCAACCAGCAATTATAGTTATCCAGCATTTACCAATCTCCATGGATGCTGGATAACTGGAGGTTTACTGTATTCGGATCCTTAGACAAAATTATTTATTGTGTACAATGGAATGCCCATTGTTGTGTAGAATTGCATTCTATGCAGTGGCTCATTTAGTTAGAAAGGGAACAGTTTGCGCATTAACAAATTTCACAAAATTTTTGTAATTCTTAGGCGTGGCCATGGCTCAGATGAATGAAAACGTTTCTGCCATATATCCTTGATTATTTTAGATAATAGGCTACTGACTATTCTCCCTTTTATACTAGACAAAGTGATAATATAGGTTATTCATCCAGACCAGCCAGATATGAGACTGAAGAGTGTTAACACAATGATTTTGCACACAAACATAACATACCTACTAAAAGAAACAATAAAAAATGAATCTATGTAAGAAATATGTTTTTATTATTTTTAGGTATGCTCAGTGAATAGGAAAACAAAACACATACATAGTGATTTTTCTCAAATTTGAATGCAATCATGGAAATATACTTGAGGTTATATACACCCAGCAAGGAATTTTATAGTTGAATTCCGACTTTATCACATGTGGGAACTGGTATTCTTGATACTTGATCAAGTTTGTCAACCTGCAAAGCACAGGTTCACTTTGTGATTACAATAAGTAACCAGTTTACAATAATTTGCAGCCTTCATTTAAATGACAATTTCATTACATTAAATTGTTTGAGTAAATATAACACATAAAATTCAGGATTTCTATCTGTGTATAGGTGTGCTCAACAGTTTGCATAACCTGGCACAAATCGTGATATTGGCATTAATATTGAAAATATGACTGATCATGCCAAAAACTCTCTTTTAATTTAGGGATAGTGATCATATGAAGCCATTTACTATCACATATTTATTTGGCTCCTTTTAAATCATAATGAAAACCAAAATCAACCAAATGGTCCTAAACAAAAGTTTACATACACTGGAATGTTTGGCCTTGTTACAGGTACATAAAGTGACACATACACAGATAAAAAAGGCAATTAAAGGTTAATTTCCCACATCTGTGGCTTTTAAAATTACAATTAATGTCTGTGTACAAATAATCAATAAATTTGTTCACACTCACATGGATACAGTGAGCAGGCTAGATACTAAGCCATGGGGAGCTGAAAAGAACTGCCAAAAGACCTGCATAACAAGGTAATGGAACTGTATAAAGATGGACAAGGATATACAAGATATCCAAAGCCTTGAAAATGCCAGTCAATACTGTTCAATCACTTATTAAGAAGTGGAACATTCGGGGATCTCTTGATACCAAGCCAATGTCAGGTTGACCAAGAAAGATTGCAGCCACAACTGCCAGAAGAATTGTTGAGGATACAAAGAAAAACGCACAGGTAACCTCAGGAGAAATACAGGCTGCTCTGGAAAAAGACGGTGTTGTTTAAAGGAGCACAATACCACGATATCTGAACAAAAATGAGTTGCATGGGTTGAGTTGCAAGTAAGAAGCCTTTACTGCGCCAATGCCACAAAAAAGCCCGGGTAAAATATACCCGACAACACCTTGACACGCCTCACAGCTTCTTGCACACTGTAGTGATGAGACCAAAATAGAGCTTTATGGTCACAACCATAAGTGCTATGTTTGGAGAGGGGTCAACAAGGCCTATAGCTACAAGAATACATCCCCATTGTGAAGCATAGTGGTGGCTCACTGATGTTTTGCAGGTTTCACGGATGTTTTTGTGAGCTCTAAAGGCACGGGGAATCTTGAGAAAATAGATGGCAAGATAAATGCAGCATGTTATCAGAAAATACTTCATATAAACAGAAAAAAACAAAAGAGAGAGCGCTACTCCCTAGAGAAAACTTATATTGAATGGCATCTATTCATAAGAGAAAGAACAAATGTGTGTAACTTATGGTTGGAAGTCTGCAAATGTGTCAAGGAAGGTGGAACAGTGACCGGTATCTAGAGGGAGTCCAAAGCAGAATGCTGCAGCAGTGGATGGATGAGGGGGCACTGTGAAAGATCCTAGCGGCACGCGTGCACGGCTGGCCCTAAGGCTTAACAAAGAGGCTGTGCCTCGAAACGCGTAGCCGTCACGATACAGCGAGCCCGTCTGTGCACAGCTTCCACCCACTCAGACGTCTTGTCGACACTCTGCCCACCTATCTGACTCCACTATACACGCACCGAACACAGCCGCTTGCGGTCCCATTTCCACAACCGCCGCAGTCCTCCCCCCCATAGCCGCAGTGGCCCGGCCTGGCCAGCCGTGCACGCATGCCGCTAGGATCTTTCACAGTGCCCCCTCATCCATCCACTGCTGCAGCATTCTGCTTTGGACTCCCTCTAGATACCGGTCACTGTTCCACCATCCTTGACACATTTGCAGACTTCCAACTGTAAGTTACACACATTTGTTCATTCTCTTATGAATAGATGCCATTCAATATAAGTTTTCTCTAGGTAGTAGCGCTCTCTCTTTTGTTTTTTTCTGTTTATATGTCGAATTTGCAGGGTCCTCTCCCTGTCAGTGAGAGCCTGCACACCATAATTTACAGCCCGTGATTTTTCCAGTGACCAAGTATCAGTCGTGCGCTTATGTTTTTGTTTATCAGAAAATACTGGCAGACAATTTGCATTCTTCTGCACGAAAGCTGCACATGGAGCTTTCTAGCTCGACAATGACCCTAAGCACAAGGCCAAGTTGAACCTCCAGTGGTTACAGCAGAAAAAGGTGAAGGTTCTGGAGTGGCCATCACAGTCTCTGGACCTTAATATCATTGAGCCACTCTGGGGAGATCTCAAACCTAGAGGCATTTTGCCAAGACGAATGGGCAGCTTTACCACCTGTAAGAATTCGGGGCCTCATAATCAACTATTACAAAAGACTACTCACTGTTATTGATGCTAAAGGGGGCAATACACAATATTAAGAACCAAGGGTATGCAGACTTTTGAACAGGGACCATTTTTTTTGCCATGATTTGTTTTATGATTGTGCCATTCTGTTATGACCTACAGTTGAATATGAATCCCACAAGAAATAAAAGAAATGTGTTTTGCCCGCTCACTCATGTTTTCTGTAAAGATGGTACATATATTACTAATTCTCCAAGGGTATGCACACTTTTGAGCTCAACTGTAAGTATCTACCAATGTATCCTTAGGAGAAGAGAAGCTTCAGGGACCGGAAAAGCAGGAAGCCGGCTCAGTGGTTTGGGGGAGTATAACCCACTGGAAGGGCTAATAAAAGCTTTGCTCGGAGCTCTTCCTCAAATGCCTTCTCACATATGCCTTTATCGGTAAAAGTAGGAAATTCATTTACTCACCCAAATATTCCAGCTGACATGATGTGGTTTGTTAACCCCAATGCCTCTAATTTCCTAGACAAGCCACGAGTTTCAGAGGGGGTCAACCAATTCCTACATGTTAGCTCTCAAAATTAATAACTAATTTTTCATTTTTAAAGCATTTAGACTAAAAGATTTTCTTTAGTGTAATTTATTTATGTCTAGGGGAGCTGTGTAAAGGACATTTACTTACCTAATCCCATGCCTACTTCTCTCCCCTCTGCTCTGGCTTGTGAACTGTCCCTCAGCCTCCTCACATATAATGCGGAGCTATGAGCCCTGCATATGATGTAATGATGCCAGTGGGTCTCTGACTGTTAGAGGATGGTGGAAGAGGCTGCAGGCACTGATTTTTGAGCCTGTAGGAGAGAAGATCGGGTAAATAAAAGTCCTTTACACAGGTCCCCTTACAAAAATGAGCAATTAACCATAGTAGAGTAGCCCCACTGTAAGGGTAGTTTTTTCCTTCATGGAGATATTCTTTAATTATACATAATTTGGGCCTGCCTTGATTTTGTGCAGAAAACAAAAGATTTTACCTGGTGAATATTTCAGATAACCATCAGCAAATCAATGTGAATAACAGGTGAATCAACAAATTGGCTAAATGCATTTTTTGTCATTTTATTATATAGGCATGAAGATCTATCCAGTCTACAGAGAGCCATACAATTCATGAATCACAATTACCTGGATTTCTGAATATTATCATTCTGTGCAGGTCTACATGCAAAGATTAGTGATGTGTACTATTGATGTTCAAAGAATATATTTCAATGCTTGTGAACTATGCAACTTGAGATTTCTGCCACCTTTCCATAAAAGAGAAAGAAAACTACAGCATCATATGAATGCACCGATAAATGAGCCAACCTGTCTGCTGAGGATTACTTTTGAATAGATGTTTCTCAGGTTTGTGATGTTCTTCCCTCTGACTTAACCTGGAATTCGGAAACATTAATTGAATCCTTAAAAAGATTTTGGGTTTCTTTCCTGCTCTGCTTCTGTCAAAATGCAGATGACAGAATTACAGAAAACTGCATCTGACTTGAACTTCAGCAAACATGTGGCCTTTATAACTTTAGAATTTTCTTCTGAAAGTGACAGCTTTAGGTTTTAAGTACAAACTACATTGTAGAGAAGAAGTTGAAAAACCCGTCTTGATCTGTTTCAGATGATACACTCGTATTACTTTTGGCTTTCTATCCAATGATTGAAACAGCATTATACACAATATTGACCCTCCCTGTAACTATGGCATCATATTAAAGAAGTTTTACTAAGTTAAAATTATCTGTTCTTTCATTAAACAAGAAATGTTTGTACATCTTAGCATTCTTTCCACAGAGCATACAATAGTAAAGCAAAACATCAATTTAATGAATCCATTTGATTCTAGTAAAACAAGTAAACGTATTCTGTTATCTTCATGTATTCATTATATGTATTTTGCAGTAGAAATAACCTTATAACGTCATTTGTAAACAAAATGATCAGAATTAATACATTTAAAAAAAAAAATTATTAGTTTTTTTTAACCTCGAACAAATTGGTCCAAGTGGTGTTTTCATTTAAATCTTATCCATGGCTAACTAAAAAAAAACAACACTCCATCACGCATCTCTCTAACCAATCCTAAAAATTTTATTTTTCTTACCTTGTTAAGATGGATATACTTACCTAAGTCTGGTGTCTAGGTACTTCCCTGGTGCCATTTTCTGGTGCAGGGGACCACTAATACAGTGTGGCAGATGTGTCTGCGCTGGCCAATCCCACACAGTCCTCTGGTACTGATGTCAAAGGTGAATACTTCTTTTCTGGATCTTGAGGGGACCCCACCTCTGAACAGCCAATATGAAGTATCCAGGTCACTCAAGCAATTATGTGGACATCTGCAGAAGCATCCCGAAGAACAAAAAAGGACAGGGGAAGCGCCAGAACCAAAAGCCAAAGGCTGGAAGTATGAATGCAGATTAAAATTGGTGGAGAACTGGTTGGTGGGCCATGTGGAGAAAAAGTTTGGAAAGGGTATGGAAAGGAATCTTCTGTCAATTCCCTGGCTTGACAAAGAAGATGTAATCTTCGAAACGCATTGCCATTATAATAGGGAGACTCAACAACCTTTCACATTTGTTAAGACTCTGCGGTTGCTTCCTCCTTGTTGCTGGTATTTTTGGTCCCCCAGCACTGCTCTCTACCACATCCTCTGTATCACAGGCAGAATCTACGCTTGTTGAGTGGCGGACATTCCCCTGCTCTGCCTCCATGCACCTCCCCAGTCGATTAACACGGACAGCCGCCCGAGACACAGCGGACATCCACGGGGACTCAGTTTTTTACCCATCCCAACCTGTTGCTCAACAGAATGGGAACTCATTTCATCCACCCCTTTGAACTGCTGCCTCGAAACCTTTCACGCACTGCGGGAAGACTCCCCGCCGTCATCTTCCTCATACACGAGGGACGCAGCTGGCGTCCTCTCATCACCTGGCCATCCCGGCTCCTGTCACTTGCTGGCGGGTTCACCGCCGATCGGGTCCCGCTTCACAGCCCATCAGCATTTGTGGTTAGTGTCACTGGGACACAACAACCAACATAGGAGAAGTTCCAACCTTCCACAGCCGAAGGCGCCCACCCCCAGCTGCACCATACCAAGCACTATACGTAGTAGAATCAGACGATCTCCTGACCGACTGCCCACCCACCGCTCGGATCGGAATCATGTCCACAACAAAGGATCCACCAGCATCTCCTACAACACTGGCATTGGAGCAACCCCACCACTGCCGATGACAGCACTTTACTTTGAACCTCTTGGTGAGTCTCGACATCATTTTATTTATTTACACTTGCGAGAAGTTCATTATTTCTATTTCCTTCTCCCCCTTACTCGGAGTTTATCTACACCATCGCGAAGACCACTTTACTATCTATTGTCAAGAATTGACAGAAGATTCCTTTCCATACCCTTTCCAAACTTCTCCACATGGCCCATTGCTCGCCAACCAGTTCTGCACCAATGTCAATTTGCATTCCCACTTCCACCCTTTGGCTTTTGGTTGTGGCGCTTCCCCTGTCCTTTTTTCTACTTTGAGCTACACACGTCGGACACCCCGGTCCCTACAAACTAGAAACCGCACACCTTTCCTCAGAGACCTTCCCTTGGACTACACCCAACTATACTGCAACTTTCCGCAGAAGCACCCCACCTTCTGTAAAAAGAAGAAGAGAGAAGACTCAGGATTGGAGTGTTAAATGACCTCAGCTTTAGGAGAGTACATTTTTTGTAATGGCAGCAATCATATAGAGGGGAATTGTGGGGAAGGGGTGTGTGGAAGGATAGGGGAGCCCAGATATTAGCTTTAAATATATGTTCTACATTTTGAGATTATAGCACAGGATGTTTTTCTTTTGCAACCAGAATTGTATTACTACTGTTGTTTCTGAACTTCCACCAAGATGCAGAAGAGGAGTTTGACTAAGCAATCACATGACCATGCAATCAAATAGCTTAAAAAGGAAATAGTTTTTTTTTAAAGGAGTTTAACTAGAGCTTTAGTTAAATTATTTCAATATGATTTTCTTTTCATGCATTACCTTCACATATACTTGATATGTGTCACACTTTCAAGAATCAAGCATCATTTGCACTTTACATGACACTTTTTGCATGCAATATGTTTTCACAGCTTGATGCATTAGGCTCATTGTACCTCTATGTAAATAGACAAAATCACTTCATTTTAAGGTTTTTAATCTTGGCACCTGAATATAAAATAAGTCAATTAAGTATAGCATGAACTTTTCTATGTATTTGAATAGACACTATATTTTTTCTGAATTTACAACATAAATAAATATCTGTATTTAAAATGGTAATGTATCAGTTTATGCATAGTGCATGTCAAAATTATACCTGTGGGAATGTTAAGATTAATAAACTTTATAGCAGGCACCGTTAGGAACCAGAATAGAGATTCTGTTTGCTCCAGAGTTCCGTGGGAGCCTCCAAACTGAGGACAAGGGGACATTTATACAAGGACACAGGCAGCAATTTAGTTTTTGTTTTGGTATTTTAAAGGGTGCAATATTGTTTATATGTTTCCTAAGGGTTACAGAAGCTTTTTTAAACTACCTTGGACCAATACCAGTATCAGTACCATAAAACACAAAACAAATAGACTGCAAAAAAGAAAATAATAGATTTAAGTACATAACATAAATAATGATCAAATACACAAAAAAGAAAATAAAAACAGATACAAAGAGCACTAAATGAAATACATTATACAACATAAATATAGCCCCCCCCCCCCCAAAAAAAAAACACCAAACAT
>NW_017307565.1:175857-209450 GCF_000935625.1 Nanorana parkeri
TCCCACATAAAAAGAGCCCCCCCCCCCCCCAAAAAAAAACCCCAAAACATTCCAAATAAAATTAAAAATAAGATACATTTTCCCCTAGTAGTTTACAAAGTGGGAATCTGCAAAACTTTGCAAACATCAGAATTAGGGTAATTTTCAAGGAAAATAATCAGTCCTATTGGATATTTGCTGACAAAGTACAATCCAGGTATTTTCTGTTTGAAACCTCATCCTGGCTTTGAATGGAATAATAATAGCAATAATTTACGCTGCACTTTACATAATTGCACATTCACATCAGTCCCTGCCCTCAAGGAGCTTAGCATCTAATGTCTCAATCTCACATGCATTCTTACAAGGGCCAATTTAGACACAGCCAATTAACCTACCAGCATGTCTTTGGAGTGTGGGAGGAAACCCACACAAGCACAGGGAGAACAAACTCCTTGCAGATAGTGACCTGGCCAGCATTTGAACCAAAGACACCCCAGTGCTGCAAGGCAGACGTGCTAACCACTAAGCCATTATTTTTTTTATTCTTGTTGTAATCCTTGTCGGTTTCTGGGGAAAACCATGATCTGGGAGCACCTACAAAACCATGCTCTATTTGGGCTTCCTGGGAAAGACTGGACATTTCTTATATTCCATGCATGAAGGGAGCTTAAGTTACCCACTGATAATGCAGAAGGTCCAGACTAACCTATATAAATACTGTGTGCACATGATGTTGTGGTTAAGTTTTTTTTAATGCCTA
Source organism: Nanorana parkeri (assembly GCF_000935625.1). NCBI lineage: Eukaryota > Metazoa > Chordata > Amphibia > Anura > Dicroglossidae > Nanorana > Nanorana parkeri. Next base: position 176,600 of record NW_017307565.1, read on the forward strand.
AATATAAATTTTACCATTAAGAGCTCATTGACAGATATTGAAAGACTATGGTCAAGTTGTGCTGTGATACATATTGGTGTGAACACCTGGGGCTCATGTAGTAGAGTGACGTAGATTGTTGCACGTCATCCCAAGAGTTCTAATTTGAGCTCCTCTTCATTTGGATTCAACAGCTATTTGGTTGTAATTTTGTGCATCAATGAATATACTGGTACTGAAGAGAATACTTTTCACATTTCAGGGGACTTTTACATGAAAGTAGAATGAGTTGCATGAAATTGAAATTCAAAGGCTCAAACAAGACTTTTTTTATACAGAATCTTCAGCTCCTGACATGTCCTTGTCATATTATTATGCGAGCTTTGGATAAATTCCAAACATGCAGGCTTTATCACAGTGTGTCTTAAATCTACAGTAACTGTACAAGTTTTTATTGCTTAAAGTTACTTTGGCTTGCCCTTCCACTCCTGTATCCCATACTTTTCTATTGACCAGTGAGGAAGCACATTATAGTGATGGGCCAAGAAAAGTGCGTGGGGGAGGGAGGGAGTGGGCAAGCTGTGACACTACCCTGAAGTAGTGCAGCAGCTTTCACCCTGTTGCTTGCACTTTAACCATTTTGCTGACACTGCCATATTATAGTGATGGCAGAACTGACGTTCAGCTGCAATAGCAGCCAGGGTTTTGTTTAAATGTACATTGTTTACAGGCAAAAAATGGGAATTTAAACATGTGTGCCTAAATTGGGAAATGGTTCGGGGAGTGAAAGGTTTAAATCTGCTAGCAGCATTTATTTTGAAAGTGACTTTAATTGTGTCAAGTTAACTATATGTATGGACTACATACCTCTTTCTTCTCAACCTAACATAGTCATATTCTATTGTAATATTAAGCTAAACTAAAGCTTTAACTTAATTATTGGTAGAGGTGACTTTTCCCTGTAAAGTAGAAACATGCTCATGCTTATTTACACCATGTCACAATATTTTATACCAGATTACAAATAGTAAAATAAACAAGTGTAAAAGAGGTGATTATAGCAGGGCACTATTGCTTTGGATGGAAGGATGTAAACCTAATGGCTAATAATATATAAAACCTGCTCTGGAGAACCCTCATGATCACTGACAGATTTTCTGTTTATTTTACACCAAACTTCAACCAAAGCTAAAATATATTTTGGGAGGTTTTATCATTTTAGAGGGTGCCCAGGACAAATAAAATATATTTTTTTGCAACAACATCTTATTCGCTTCACCAACACTGTAAGCTGCACATTTATAGTTTAGAGGCAAGAGTACAATTCTTGCTTGTCCTGGAGAATTTCATTTTAGATGTAGGTAGCAAAGACTTTTGCATCTAATAAGTGTCTACCAATGTGTCACCAAAGTGCTAACTGAAACACCCACTCTGAGCTTGTTGCTTGGAATACTGAGGGTCTCTTGAGGCCCTGTCAGAATTTGGTTCCCTGCAGAAAGTCTGATATTTTGTTCTATGCCGACAGTTTAGCTGAATGCTACACTGTACCTATCACACCTCAGAACTGGATATGCCTTTGACAAATGACTCTTACAAATTAAATTGGGTTAGGGCACAAGAGATTTGGGTCATGTCAAAGCCATGTAATGAGACAGACATTGAGCTGGTTTCCCACGTAGTAAAAGGGTTTAGCAAGAATACTTTTCAGTTGGCTGTTGCAGCAGATTGCCACTCTTAACACATCCCTGTTGCAGAGAATTATATTTATTAAGTTAGAATAAAGAAATAAAGAATGAGCATCTTGTTCTTACTGCATTTTTACCACCTAATACATAAGACTGAATATTGAATTTACAATCTTCTCACTTATTTTAATGGGTGTTCCAGTTGCAAAAATAGGAGGTAGGGCTATGACTTAAATCTGGAAAATGGTCTGAAGGGATACATTTTAGACATAGGCAGAGGATCTTTATGGTTTTTTCATCTTTAGTATCTGCCAAGGGGCAAAGTTTTTGTTGCCTTAATAGATAAAATACCTTAACGAGAGGTGAAATTACGCATTGCAGAGTTTACCAAACTTTTCCTTAACCAGTTGACATCCGCGGTGTTAAACCCCCTTCCCATCCAGGCCATTTTTCAGTATAATGGCCAAGTCTTAGCAATGCATTTTTCTTTTCATAATAAGGTTTGTACATTTGTATTTTTTTGTTGTAAGATTTATACTTGGTAACAAATACCTTTTTATCCTGCTAGTCTGCCTTTTTTGCCTTGTGCAAGCTGACAATGCTTTGTTTGGAAGCAGATTTGTGCTGGTGTGGTCAGTATCTGTCCTTCAGTTTCTATTTAAAGCTACAGGACCCCATGCTGATGCATAGTGTGCCTGTAGTTCTTCGGTCAGCCTAGCTGACACAACCCCTGTGTAGCCCTATTCTACTTGATTGACAGTGACTCCTAGAAGGAACCTCGATATAAAAGCAGCAGCTAGAATAGATGGATTGCATTGTAAAATGCAACATAGAAAGTTAGGAAATATAGTTACCTGCTGACTACATCAGACCCATCCTTAGTGAATGCAACAATGGGGGAAAGGGGCAGAGAAAGAGAGATGCGCAGGGAGGCCCATCTGTAACAGCTCTCTCCTGGCTTCTGTACACAGAGGAAGTGCCATAACATAATTTGTGATGTAACTACACTCCAAATGCAAACAACACAGCATGCAGGACTCAAGTGGTAGAAAAAATGTTAGGTTGGATTCACACCAAATGTATTGGGGCTGCGTTGGCTGTTTTTACCAGTGCGGCTCCAATGCAAGAAAAAGTAACTTGTCCTGTTTTGAATGGGCTCAGTTCACACCATACTTCGCCGTGCACCACGTTGTGTCCATATAACTTAATGAAATATCACTTGTGACATGTCAATAAAGTTCTAGAAAAGATAAACAGTGTGATATGTCGGGATCAGCACATCAGCAGTTTGTCAGGCAATTTTTTATTAGTTTCTCATTAATTTCTTGAAAACCTTGTATCTTTGTATGTGGGGGCAACTGTATTTGCATATTATATATGAACGTACTTACTATAGATTTCTGCAATTGTTATGTTACTCCCAGTGCGAGCCTTTGAGCCAACCGGCACTGACAAGCTTGCAGATCAAGTAAAACAGAATGAAGTCAGTGTTCATAATCTGCATATACGTTACAGGTCAGTAACCCAGCAAATAATAAAGCCTTTGGAGAAGCATGTCATCCGTTTTTGGTAAGTAGGGGTGCGCAATGAAAGCTTCCCTATTTCCTCAATACAGATTTCTTTAAAATGTATGTCAGGACAAAATATAGCAGCACATCCTGGCAATAAATGCACACTTCCCCATGTTTCATCCTTTTAAAGACCCTTAAAGTACAGGAAAATGCTGGTTGATTTGCCAGAAATGCACTCAGCTTCTATGCCCTGTTGTGTGTTGACAACACACAGCAATTTTATAAATGGTGTCAGCCCTATCCAGTTTCCTTTGCTACATTACTCAACCCCCCAACTCTCCCATTTCTATAGAATAGGCACTAATAATTCTGTAGTCCCAAGGTTAAGAATTAGGAGAGCTAATTGCCCGCCTTAAGATGAAATAGGAAGTGTGCACAGGACACAGGTCAGCCCTAAATTTCTGACATGATCAACAGTTTGTTTGTGCATTTATTTAACAGATATAACAAAATAGTTTCAATGGTATATTTTAGAAAGCAAAAGGGAGCAATTAGGAGGAGTTCATTTTAGGGTTTACATACACTTTTACAACATAACAAAAATATGGAACAGTGAGATAACAGTGTGGTGTTTTAGAAAAACTTCAGTAGATAAAAAATGGCAAAAATAATCTAAAATATGTGCTCACTGAGGACAGAGATTCTAATTCTTCCCCATTTTTACTAAAAATGAGTTATGTTGCAATCTGTGTCCTGGAGAGATTTCTTATCACTTCCAGTACAGGCAAGAAATTAAAGGAAATATCCTCAGGCGGGACATATGCCACAAATGCAAACTTGACAGAGGTTCTATCACATCACTAATATGTTCAAAACTGAATAAAAAATGTTTGCTGGCATTATCTTTAAATGTAATGTATAGCCTTTGCATTTTTTAGATATACATTTCAAATAGATAATAATAATAGGGCGCATGGGCACGACGGTGCAAGATGGCTGCTTCTTGATACTGCTCTGCACTTCTTGAGCCGTGAGACACCCGTTTTCTGCTATAACCCTGCTTGTCGTGTCGGATCCTTAGGTAGATTGAGAGCCTACTCACCCCCGGCGCCCTGATGAGATCCTCGCAGTCCAGATACAAGCAAGGCAACCAGCCCTCTGAGACTCCTCACATACGCCACGCTCTGGGCAAGATGGCGCCCGGTGGCCTACATGACGACGCTGCTCCCCGAATGTCGGCTGACTCCGAAGGTAGCCAAGACCCGTTCGCTGAACAGCTGTCGGGCTCCCGCGGATCGCATGGGTCCGACCTCCTGGTGCGGATGCGGGACATGGTGCAGGAGGAACTTTCTAAAGCCTCCGCCGCTATTACCTCGGAGCTCAGACGTGAGATTAGGGAGATTGGACACCGCACGGCCTCCCTGGAATCCCGTATGGATGATGTCACCACCATACTAGAGGGCCACGAACAAGATCTGGAAACTGCCCAGTCAGAGCTGTCCCTTCTCCGCGATCAACTTGAAGACCACAAGAACCGGGCCCGGAGCAGTAATATACGCGTCGGGGGCCTTCCCGATTCGTTTGAGGACCTCGTGGGCTCGGTCACCGCGCTGTTTCAGGAATTGGCCCCTGATCTAGCCGCAGACCGCCTAGAGATGGACCGTATCCATAGGGCGCTTGGACCCCAACGGTCGGACGGGCCGCCACGGGATGTGGTGGTTAAGCTGCACTATTTCCGCATGAAGGAACGACTCCTGCAGGCTGCAAGACAGGCGCCGGCATTGTCTTTCCAGGGCCATCCTTACAGCCTCTACTCGGATCTGGCCCCATTGACCATCCTGAAGCGCAAGGCCCTTCGACCCTACTTAAAAGTTCTCCGCGATGCGGGAATCAACTACAGGTGGGGCTTCCCCTTTCGCCTCCTTTTCACGTACCAAGGGAAATCGTTCCAGCCCTGCTCTCCCGATGATCTGCGCTCCTGTCTACGTGAGATGGGCCTCCAGGTCCCGGCGGAGCCCCCCTCTTCACCTCCTGGCTCGCAGCCTCGCCAGCAGAGAACCCAGGCCTCTCAACGGTCCCATTCTTCACAGGCCTCACACGCTCCTGGCCGGTCGCCTCGCAGATCTCAGGCCCTGCAGCGCTTGGGCTCCCAGGTATTTCGCTCTAAACCCAATGGCTGAACCGCCCTGCATTGAAGCTGGTTTACACACAAACGCCTTATGCTAGGCCATTGCTAACTCAGGTACCTTTTTCCTTTTTATTTATTTATTTTTCCACCTCTACTTTTGCTCTCTGCCTCTTGGAAAGATATCCGGCAATCCTGGACCCCCTGATGTTCCCCATTATGCGGGTCCTGCCCCGTCCCCTGGTGAGCCGGTGGGACTAGCCTGTTTGGGCATTTACTGGTTACTAAGCCTGGCTGGGCCGCTGCTATACAAGGCGACCCCTATTCTTGATTTTTGTGCTGACTGTTACTCCTGGGGTTTTTTTCTTTTTTCCTTTTTTCCTTTTTATATTCGATTGATGCCTTCTGGAAAACTTATATGGTTTCTTGGATTAACCTCCCCAAAACGCAGAGGAGGCGCCGTGCTCCCTTGTTCTGCACCGCTCTCCTTATGTTAGTTTTGGTTCCTGTTTTTTCTTCTGTTTTGTTTCATATGCATTACTCAGTTAATGTTATTTACAGAGCTGTTTCACTAAACTAACACCTCATCGTTTTGTTTTATGATGGCCTGAGGTCATAAGCTGTGGGGTGAAACTCATAGTTCTACTGCCTATTGTATTTGTTAAAGCAGACAATCACTCCGATCAGCTGTGGATCGCCGTCCACTATTGCTTCTTGCCAGTCCGATAATCGGGGAGCAGCGATGGATAGGCTTTTGAAAAAATGTTGAAGTTCTTCCGGGAACCGGAGCACCATTGTCCTCCCATTTTTACGTGCAATTAGGCAGATCACCATGCCGCTGTTCATTCTTTAGTCCCCTTATATGTTCCCTGTGTGTCTCTTCTTTCTCTCTTTTCTTTCCTTTCTCTGGCTGTGTGGATTGTTAAGGGGGTCCCTGGCCCTCGGACCAGCGATTGGCTGTTTGTATGCACACTAAGCCGCTGCCCTTCCCAATACCGTATCCCATGGCTCTGAAGCTCTTGTCTCTTAACACCCAAGGGTTGAACTCCCTTCAAAAAGACGCAAGGCCTTTAACTATTTACATACCTAGGGTGTGGACATTGGATGTTTCCAGGAGACTAATTTTTCCACGGCCTCTGCCCCGAGCTATTTCCACCCATCCTACCCTCAGGTTTTCCTGGCCTCTGCTGCTACTAAACATAGGGGCGTACTGGTTGCCTTTCACAGACGAACGCACTTTCACTGCACCAAGAATATCTCGGACCCTCATGGCCGCTACCTCCTACTAAGCGGCGATATATTAGGATCCCCTATTACGATCATTTGTTATTATGCCCCAAACCTCTCTTCCTGACCCATCTATTGGAATTGATTAACACACATGCCCATGGTACGATTTTTTTGTGCGGAGACTCTAACCTACCACTGAACCCTAAATTGCACAGGTCTAGGCCTCCACTGTCCTCTGCACCCACTGATAGCAACCGCTATCAAGCTGTTTTTGCTGGGTCGGGGTTAGTGGACACCTGGCGGGAACTACATCCCCTTGCTAAAGACTTCACCTACTACTCGGCAGCCCACGACCTTTATACCCGCATCGACCACATTTGGATTCGTCAATCGTTCCTACCACATCTCGTGTCAGTTAAGATTCCCTCAGTAGGGGGGCGTGTCCAAGATGGCGACCGGAGCACACGTGTAGTAACTGTGCTCCGCCACCTATCCTACTATCCTGTTTTTCTTAGGCCCTGTGGAGCGCTCAAGTGGTCAGTGGATCACACCCAGATTAAGCCCTGATCCCGGAGGTATGTCTAGGGGGCGCCGGAGGTCCTCTACGAGCCGCCCTACTACCCCTCAGTCTCAGCCGGCCCGCGGACTGAAACAGCCACGCGCCAGAATGGCGGCCCAGCCGGAAGCTCCGGAGGAGGCCTTGTCGGGGCCTGCTCAATTCACAGCGGTGATGGCGGCGATCTCGGGGTGCCAGAGCACGGCTAAGATTGACCACCTGCAGTCGGATGTCGGTCTGCTCCGGAGAGACTTGGACGGTTTTCGGGACCAGGTGGCGGCGGTGGAAGGTAGAGTGGGCGAGGTGGAGGATGTTGTCGGGGCCCACACGGCGACTCTACGCATCCTGCAGACTAAAGTTAAGGCACTGGAGTCCCGGGCGGTGGACGCGGAGAACCGCAACTGGCGCAGCAATCTCCGGGTGTTGGGTCTGCCGGAGGGTATGGAGGGACAGGACCCACATGAACGGCTGACTCTGTCCTGACTAGTAATCCGCAATTGATACTGAGGGAGTTCCAAAACTACTTATCCCATCTGTATGCAGAGCCATCCCCTTTCCCCACAGCCGTGGCGGAGTCATTTTTCCAAAACATACAATTGCCTGCAATGACGGATACACAGAAGGAGCTCTTGGCCTCTGATATCACTGAGAACGAGGTACGTTTAGCTATTAAATCGCTGAAAGCCAATAAGCGTGCCGGACCCGATGGTTATTCATCCCTTTTTTATAAAAAATTTGCAGACATCATAGCCCCCCATCTGACGTCACAATTTAATTTCCTTAAGCAGGGTCACCCGTTTCCTCCTGAAGCCCTTAAAGCAAACATTGTTATGATACCTAAACCTACTACAGACCCGCATTCATGGTCCAACTTTAGGCCCATTTCATTACTCAACACTGATGTGAAGCTTCTGGCTAAGGTGTTGACCTCTAGAATTAACACCTTCTTAGGGCATCTCATTCACAAAGACCAGGTCGGTTTCGTACCCTGCAGGCAGGCGGGAGACGGTATACGCCGGGTTCTTAAACTCATACACCTAGCTCGCTCTCGTTCCATAGAGATGATGCTACTTACCCTGGACGTACGCAAGGTGTTTGATACCCTATCTTGGCAGTACCTGTTTTTTGCCTTACGCAGATGGGGTTTTAGTGAGGATTTTCTAGCTTGGGTTTCTGCGTTATACTCCCAACCCACAGCCTCCATTCGCTATGCGGTATTCAGCTCACCCACGTTCCCCATACTGCGGGGCACTAGACAGGGCTGCCCTTTATCCCCCATCGTTTTTATATTGGCGCTAGAGCCGCTGGCGGCTGCCATTCGGGGCAATGCTTCCATTCAGGGACTAGAGTTGGCGGGTACCCCCCACAAAATCTCGCTATACGCGGATGACATTCTGTTGGCTCTATCCTCCCCTCATGTTTCTCTCCCCAACCTGTTTTGCACATTATCGGAATTTGAAGCATTCTCCTGCTTGCAGGTTAACGAGACCAAATCAAAAGCCTTGAACATTTACCTGAGTGCCGGTTGCCTGGGTTTGGCAAAATATAACTTTAAATTTTCGTGGCCCCCTTCCCTGCCTTACCTAGGAATCAGAATCACTCCCTCGCTCGATTCGCTCTTCCATGCTAATTACCCCCCGCTTTTCCGCGAGTTATCCGCCCTCCTCATCTCCTGGCACAATATGCCCTTGTCCTGGTTAGGTAGGATTCATGCTATCAAGATGTCCTATCTCCCCAAGATTCTCTACCTCTTCAGAGTCCTTCCTGTCCTTATCCCCATCCATATCTTCCGTATAGAGCAGAGGAAGATCCTCCGTTTCTTATGGCATTCCCGTAGGCCCCACCTAGCTGCCAACGTCTTGTACCATCGGCGGGGGCAGGGCGGCCTCGGCGTCCCCCATTTAGCAAAATATTATATAGCGGCCCAGATAGCTCCACTAACGCTCTTTCACTCCACCTCAGCGTTGCACCAATGGGCCCTCATTTACATAGTTGAATGCGCCCCCCTCCCTATTCATAATCTACTATGGACTCCTCCCTCCTCGCGCCCCCCCTCTCCGGTATATTTGGAACTCCTTCATTCCCCCCGGCCTATGAGAACGCAATAGCATTTTCGTGGTGGGCCCGGCGGAACCCTCTCTATATTAAAGACCTTCTATCTATGAATGGTGTTAAATCCTTCCAAGACCTCTGTACTCACTGGAAAGCTCCCCCCGCAGAGAACTTCCGGTATTTGCAACTCCAGAGTTATGTCGCAACTCTCGTTCGGCACTGCACGGGTTCACCACACAGTCTTACACCTTTTGAATCCCGCTGTTGGTCTGACCCCCATTCAGCTGGCCTAATAACCCTTCTGTATGCTTCGCTGGTGCCATCAGTTGGGACGCAGAAACTTTCCTATATGCTGGCCTGGGAAAGGGATCTGGGAGACTCATTAGATTTACGCACAAGGTCCGAGATATGGATTGCTGCGACAAAGTGCTCTCCGAATGTCTTGGCCCAGGAAAATGCCCATAAGGTCATGTTTCGATGGTACATGACCCCGGACAGAATATCCAAATTTGCCCCCTCTGTCTCACCCCGCTGTTTCCGGGGTTGCGCGGACAGGGGCACCATACTTCATATCTGGTGGGGATGCCCAAAGGTGCAGAGGCTATGGATTAGAGTTTATAACTTACTAAGATCGGTTTTTGATACATCCTTTGTACGCGACCCTTGGGAGGCCCTCCTGGGCAAGCCAGTTACTTGTCTCTTGAAGAGAGAAAGGAAATTGGCTAATTTTATATTCTTGGCGACTAGACAGACCATAGCCAGAACATGGAAACAGCCAATGTTGCTTTTCTCGGAAGTTAGACAACGGGTCATGGGTATTATGGTACACAAGAAGCTTACGGCTATCCTACACGACTCCCATGCCTCTTTTCAGAAGACGTAGTCTCCCTGGCTAGACTATGTACAGCCACTGGGACTAGATTGCGATCTGTTGGCAGTATGACTGAGCTATGCTTGGTTGGGGTGCTGGAACCCCCCCTCGACTCTACTTACAGCCCCCTTTCCTTTTTGTCTGTCTTTTTTCTCTATCCTTTCTCCTTTCCCTTTCTTTTTCTCCACTTACATCTAGGTTTTTCTGATGTTTTTTAGAGCCTCCAACACGGGATATAGATTGATTGCTTGGCAAACAGCCATTAACCCTTCTTCCCCTGCTAGTGTGGCTCCGCTGGCGTCCGGCAGCAGCAGCAGGTAGCGGACGCCCCTGCTCGGGTTTATAGATGCTAGCCCACCTGCAGACTCAATATTCATACCGTTCTGGTACCTTTGGCTTTATCATGGCTTCTGGAAGGAGGGATTTTGTTTTCGTCAGTTTTGTTCTTTCTTTTTGTCCTTTACAAAATGTTATATTGATGTCCTTCGTTGGCTCTTAACTGGATGACTTACCAAAGCACAACAGTATGCCGTTGTAATGTTATATGGTAATTTTCTATTGTATGAACCTATTGGTCCTTATTCCTACTGCATAGAATGTAAATTTGTTCTTTCTAAAGAAAAAAATATTTGTACAACAAATAGATAATAATAAAAACATAAAATTATATTTTCAATGTGTGTAGTAAACCGCCAGCACAAATTTGAATTAGTGGGCACCTAGGAGGTCTTTGCACATTATGGCAGACTTACCTTGCAGGTGATCCCGTTCAGTGCTGCGATGTTAGCGCTCTCCTAGCGCTTCCATCTTCCTTTGGTCCATTTCTAGGTTTCAGTGTTTTACGTCTCTTGATTGGCAGGGGTGATGTAACTCCTGTGCATGTGTAAGTGAGTTATTTAATCTTGGCATAGTACCTTGCCAAGCTTGTGCATCGACCTGCACATGTGTGGCTCAGTGCATACACGCACTGAAAGGCAAGGAAGGGCAGTTATGACAGAAGAAACATGCAGAGTCTCTTCTGTCATAAAAAAAATCCCTACCTTTCTGTTTTTTGTAATAACTACTTCTCCTGTAATGTTTAAAAACTTTTTTTGTATATATAACTTTTAATATTATACATTCATGGGGCTGCCATATTTGCTTAATATAAACAGAGGCTCTGTTTTCTGTTGTGCCATGCTACATTAGTTCTGCCTTACTGCTCCTTCTCACAATGCAAGCCTATGAGTCAGCCAACTCATTAAAAACAATGCACTCCCTGTAGGGCTGATATCTTACCTCAATGCCAATTAGCAGTGTTGTTGATGCTTTCTCTAGTGGCTAATCTTAAAATCTCTATGCTTAAAACAATAACAAACAATGGAAGAGCAAGCATGTAAACATGTGACAATAGTCACATCAGATTGTATTTAACTAAAAACCCTGATTGCAAGACATCAGATTTGCTATAATAAACTTTGTATAAGTGACGTGCAGTAAGGTCTGTGCTAAGTGAGGCATTTCCCCTGCCCGCCCGGCCCCCAGCCCTGCTCCCAACCCGGCCACCAAGCTATGTGTGGAGGAGGGAGGGAGAAGGGAGGAGCCTCCCTGTCCCTCACTTGCTCGTCACTGGTGAGGCATTGATATCAATGTCCTCAGTGGTTTTTTTTGTTTTTTTTTATTGGATAGCTTGGACCAATGGTGCTTTGCCATTGGTACAAACCATCCACAGAGCTCAAGCCTCTAACACCAAGTAGAGGCTGTTGCAGCTCCGGCCTTACTATCTTAGGTGACACAAGCAGTGGGGAAGCCCACTGTAAGACTTACCTGCAGATGGACTCCTGCTCAAAAACGTGCACGCACACAAGTATGCAATCTATTGCCAAAGTTCCTGGAAAACACGCTTTAGCACGTGAACGCACGCATACGGGAACATTTATGCGCAATAGCGCACGTACGTGAGCATTCAGAAAAGCACTCGTTAGCCTACAGGTGCACGATCATTAGCGTGCACACTATCCTATTTAAACAGACATGAAGCCATGTCCAAGTTGCTGAGTGGTCTTCAGCTTGTCCCTGTGTGCCCTGTACTCTGTTCTTGTATCCTGACGTCCTGTGCATGAACCTGGCTTGTGACCATTTGACTTTTCCTCCTTCTCCTGATTCGGTACCTCTGCTCTCTGATCTCCTGTGTATGACCCTGGCTTACGTTTCCTGATCCTGCTCCTGAAGATTCGGCTCCCTGTGTATGACCTCGGCTTGAACCGGACTTCCCTCCTGGTCTGCCACTTAGTGGATCGCTCCATCAGCATCCTGAGCAACAACATCCTGCCAGTGCTTCCTTGGCCTCATACCCGTTGCCTGCTCTGGTTTCAAGAGGTCCCGGTGTCATCTCAGTCCTGCCGATTCACCAGCTGGTCCAACACACTCAATCGCCTCCTCAAGAACCGGCCAGCCACCATTATCTGCACCTGTGCTCCGCTCTGTCCTTACATCCCCTGTCACTACTTCAGTTAATAAGAGGTGTGGGACAAGAGGTGCACAGAAATCCCCCTTCTCAGCTGAGTCTCCAGTCAGGTACGTGATACCCACTGCTGTGTCACCTAACATAGCTGTCAAAAGCTGAATGCAGCGCTGCCTGTAATTAACAGGCAGTGCTCCATCCATGACAGGTTACACAGAGGGGAGGCTTTCCCTACTCTGTAACCTGTTACAAGTCGCTCTGAATGGATACAAAATGTCAGCTTGAGACTTTAAAGCTGACAGCTTTTTCTTCCATAATACTAGGGGAGGTTCTGCCTCCCCCGACTGTACATCCCTGCTGTGTATCATACTTTTTAAATCTTTCTATTGCATTTTAGTGCCACTGAACTATTCCAGCCTCTTTTCAGCTACTTCCTGACATCACACATGTGCTTCAGCGCCAGCTGCATGTCATTACTCTGCACCAGTTTCCTACTCTGCACCAGTTTCCTAATAGTGACAACTGTGAAACATGCCTGTGCAATAGACATGTGCACTGCCCAAAAATTTGTTTAGTTTCGTTTTAAATTCGGATTTGTGTTATTTCGTTTTTCAGGATTCGGATGTGAAAGTCAATTCGGATTCGGAATTCGGATTCGGACGAAATTCGGTAGCGTTCGTACGAACGTTCGGTTCGTTTTCTGTTCTTATTCGTTTCTTATTCGTTTCTTATTTGTTTCGTTCGTTTGCAGCAAAAGTGACATTTGAGGGGGAAAAAATATTTTTCTCCTCTAATGTCACTGTGCTCCAACGAACGAAACGAATAAGAAACGAATAAGAACAGAAAACGAAACGAACGTTCGTACGAACGCTACCGAATTTCGGAAATGGAAATTCAAATTCGTTTGCATTCGTTATGTCTGTAATTCAGAATTCGGATACATCTGAATGTCCGAATTTCCGAAAATTCGTCCGAATTTCGATTCGGAACGAAACGAATCGCACATGTCTACTGTGCAATGAACATCAGTACAACCATTTATTGTTTTCACTGAAGGCACATACACCAGGGGAACAATGCAGGAGATAAATTAGGAGGCAGGAACAGAGCACTTTCATCCCAAAACAGGAAGTGCCCTAACAAGGACGTTGATATCAGAAGAAACAGGTATTACTTAAATGTAAGCTGCAGACTTAAAGTAGGATTAAACTCTTAGAATTTTTTCAAAAATGAATCCAGATCAAACAAATGTAAAAAATACATTGCCCATTAAAGTATTTCCTTTTATTTGGCTCAAGCACTTACAGCCATCATGTTTCCAAACAGCTCCAAGTCTCTCAGTTCAGTTTCCCTGGACATCCTGTTGAGTACAAGATAACAATGGACAGTACAGTCTCCAGCAACTGTACATCCATCTACTAGCTTGGAGAAGAGTGGAAGGAGGAGAGTGCAGCAGGGAGAAGGGCAGTGGCTTTCCCTGCTGTGCCTGTGTGTTTGTGGAGACATGCATAGCTTACTATTACACACAAGGGTGGCTCCATAGGACCATGCAAGAGAAAGGAGCCACCCTAAAACAAGATATAAGGGCCAGTGCTCAGGGGACCAATTGATTCTGCAGGAAACTAACAGGGCTATTCACAAAAGGGTGAAGGGTTTGGAGAAGGAGAAACGAACAATCTAGGACAACGTAGCTGAACTGGAAAGTGAGATGAATTGGATAATTTTTCCAAATCAGCTATTTTGGCCTAGATTGTTCACTTCTCCTGCCTTCTCCAAACTCTTCACCCTTCTGTGAATAACCCTGTTAGTTTTCTGCAGAACCAATTGGTCCCCTAAGCACTTGCCCTGATATCCTGTTTTAGGGTGGCTCCTTTCTCTGGTCGGGTCCTATGGACTTTTAAACATCAAGAAGCAGCATCCATTGTTAGTAAGTCAATCAGCATCTGAAATAGCTTCAAAAACTTTTCACTTCAATACTACTTTAAAATGATTTAAAATAACTTCTGAAATTACATTTACATGTTTAAATTTATTTGATATTTTAGTGATTTGGTTTACATTTACTTTAATGTCAATATGGCATAATGTGTACCATAATATGGTATACTTTCCATTTGTGGAAGACAGAAGCACTTAATGTAAACACAGATATCTGTCTGGGTGATATGATCAACACTAACCTGTTTTTGTCTTTCAGGGCTCAATTCACTTGAAATGTTAAATATTGCATGAAGTTTTGGGGTAAAATGACTTAAGCGTGTGTAATTCACTAAAACCTATGCATTATTTACTGAATGTGATACTGCTTTCAAACACACAGTATTTATCTCACCAATTAGGCTTTATTTTTATTTTTTTTTTTATAAATTCTTTATTTCAAGATTTTCAACTTTTTCCAACAAGGCTTTATTTTTTTTAATTTCTTTTAAAAAGGCACATGGGTGCAGTCAGTTGCACCTATAGCATTAAAACCAGCCGAAGCATAAAAACTGCATTTTATTTAGTTCCATTCTTGCCTTAAGGATGGCATTCTTCTCCGTATCCTCCTTTGGAAGACCTTAGATTGTGTATGTGTTCTCAAATACTTACTTTGCCTCAAATTGGTGGTTATGAACACTTGCAAACTGCCACAAGCTGACAGGTTTCAGCCACAGCCATGTGATCATTACTTTATGTATATTTTTGTTGTAAATTGACTTTAATGCTACATCACATTTTTCATGTGATATTAATCTAATTATTTTTTTTACAGTTTTTACATTATTTATCTCACATTGTTTATTAATTAGTTTTTAATAAAAGTATTCTATCCTTATCGCATGACATTTCAGTGAAAAAGGTCAAGTGACCATATTATCACATGTAATAAAATTTAGTGAATTGAGCCCTCGGTCTCTAAAAAACAAAAAGTCCAGTCCCCTTATTTGGGCTTATGCTGGATTTTGTATGCCAAATAAGATCAGTAGATGGCAGAAGAGGACTTAACAGAATATTCATTGGCGAATGGATTGAAACGTGCTGGTTAGGTTTTTCAAATGGATACAAATCTGCAAAAGATTATAAAATATGTTGCTTAAAAATGATGACCATCTTTGAAAATGCAGGTGGTATTTTTATATTTTTTACACCTTCTGCTATCCAGAATGTGATTAATTTCTCCAATGAGAAAATAGCAATAAATGATAGTTACCTTTATTTTGTGAACAAGCACAGCGTCTGGCTCGGCTTTACTGGACTTGCTATGTTTTTGATTTAAGGTTTTTTTGATTTAAGGTTTTTTTATTCTTTTAGAAAAACAAAATCATTTCTTAATATATCCATTGCTTTTCTCCATTCTTGTATTATTTAGATGGCATACCTATAGATCTTGCAGGCATCGTTTTACTTGGCTCTTCAATAGAGATGAAAAAAAAACCAAGACTTTTAAAAGCTGAATCAAAATAATAATAATTTGAAAGTAAATCAACTTGCCAAGTCAGCTTTAAAGTTTTGCTGTAACTTTCTGAATACTTGTGGTGGAAACCAAGATGCCCAGACCAAATTGTTACATTGTTTCTAAAAATTTAGAAACTACAATTTACACTAAATACCTCTTACTGATTTAAAATAAAAAATAATGTTACTGCTTATATTCCAGTTAACAGATGCAGCCTGCTGACTATTAAGTCAAATATAGACAGATCAACTGTCATTGTGCCTCACACAGACAGATAAACAATGCATCTTAGGCAGTTAGGGGGAGGGATGCAATGCCTTGTTACAATGCAAGGCACTGTTTACCTTTTTTCTTTGTTGAAATTTCCCAGTATTCATCTCTATGCACTATAGTAGAGTCATGTGGTGACAAACAGTGATTTTAGGTGAGCTGCAGTGCTTTGCGTAAAAATTTAGAATGTCTGCATTTTTTTGCAATGCACTGTCAGACAGACGGAGGGGAAGGATCCAAGATGGCCGCGGATGAGCTGCAGCATGAGGAGGACACAGGTATGGGAGAGAGTGAATCGGGCTCCCTGATACATGATACCCCTCACATCGATTATAAGCTGATCGCTGCAGAAGTGACCAAACATCTTAAGGCTGATATGGCTAAAATTATTGCGGACACTTTACAGTTGCACTTGGGCAAGCTAAATGCGACCATGGAAGCGCAAAATACACGCATCACTAGCATGGAACAACGCATTAGCAATGTGGAGGATGACGCTGCTGAGTCACATCGTGCATATGGTGACATGACCAAACGCATACACACCTTGCAAGATAAAGTGGACGATTTGGAAAATCGCTCCAGACGCAATAATCTGCGGGTCATTGGCATCCCGGAATCTGTGAAACCTGTTGATCTGAGGGCGTTTTGCGCCGCCGCTATACCCAAAGCCTTGGGCCTGTCCGCTGCGTGCAAGGTTGAGAGGGCACACAGGTTGGGATCCCCTAGAGATGACGCCAAACCGAGACCAGTGCTAGTACGCTACCTTGATTACTACGATAAACAGAATATTTTCCACACCTACCGCACTCAGCGCAACCTCGTGGTGGATGGCCTAAAGCTGTTACTATTCGCGGATTACTCTTTGGAAACATCTAAATTGAGGAGATCATTCCATGAGGTGTGCCAATCGCTGGTTAGATACCGCATAAAATTCGCTTTGCAATATCCAGCGGTGCTCCGCTTCTCCACGGAGGATGGGAAAGCATGGCGCTTCACTTCTGCAGCACAAGCCCAAAAGTTCCTCGATTCTTGGTGGAATATCTCTTCCTCATCCCCGTTGAAAAGCCCTCCCCGTAAAAAGAAGGCCTGAGAGCCCGAGAGGGGGTCAGGTTTGGCTATACTTACGGAGGGGATTGGTGATGTGGCGGCGCGGAGGTTCCGGGCCTGGATGCTGCTCTTCTGCAGGTACTTTACTGATACTTCACTCCTTTGTTTTTGTTTTGATTTTTCTCTACTCCTTCGTTGTTCCTCAAGTCTCACCAGGACTGGTAGTTTTCGACCTTTCTGGATGGCGGGATGGCGCGATATACCAGCTCACTGAATACTACTGCGCTGACGCAACCCTGTGAAGAACGGCCTCGCTCTCACGTGTGGTCAGCCTCTTTCCGCTCGCATCAGGAAAAAAGGTAGTCATTTACAATGGACGTTTCTTTTTGTGTGTTTTTGTTGTTAGTACTTTGTCGCCAACACACTCATGGAGTCGATCTCCTACATCTCCTTCATCTCCTGCCCAATGGATCACCCCTTAATTCTTATGCACATCAAAGGGCACATCCACTTGTGCCACGGGGCCTCTTCGGGAGAGCTGGGACGCCCGCGAGAGCCCCCCCCTGTTGCCAACATCTGTCGCTAGTTACCGTTTACACCCCACTGTGGTTGTTATGGGACCCACCCTGAACATTGTTTCCTGGAACGTTAAGGGGTTGAGATCTCCCAATAAACGACGCCAGATCTTACGTCATTTGCACAAGTTTAATGTTGACATCGCCCTTCTTCAGGAAACTCACCTTAAAGAGCCGGATATAGTACGCATGCGACAATCCTGGGTGGGCACGGCCATTGGTGCTCCAGCCGCAGCGAAGTCTGCTGGGGTAATTACCCTTATCAACAAGTCATTGGCGCATTCCATCACCTCCCACAGTTTTGACCAGGTCCACGGAAGATGGTCTATGCTCTCTCTACAAGTGGGACCCCACTCACTATACCTCTGGAATGTGTATGGCCCTAATGCGGACAATAAGTCCTTTTTGGATCACCTCCTCTTACAAAGTTCGTCACTCCCGCCCTCCCCATTTCTTCTTATTGGCGGGGATTTCAATGCTACACCATCCACGCCCGAGGAACGATCGTGGGAAGTCCCACCTGGTACCTCATACAGCAATCCCCAGGACTCTCGCTTGGCCACTTGGATTGACTCGATTGGCCTTACAGATACTTGGAGTCACCTCCACCCACTGGAAAGAGACTTCACCCACTTTTCCCACGCCCACGGCTCGTTGTCACGTATAGACCTGTTCTTTGCATCCTCCTCCTTGTTGTCCAAACTGGAGTCTGTGAATATAGGGGAAATGGTGATCTCAGATCACGCACCAGTGTTGCTTACTTTAAAAAATATTGGTATGCCTAGTCACCCCCTCATTTGGAGGTTCCCCAATTATTTGGCGAAAGATGAAGCGTTCCAGGCGGAGCTTCAACAATGGTGGAGTGACTACGCTGTTGATAATGCTGCTCATGTGTCTGACCCTGTATTGTTTTGGGAGACCGCAAAGGCGGTTTTGAGAGGACGTATACTGGCGTATGCTACTGTGAAAAAAAGGCTGATCAGGAGAAGGTATGCGGAGGCGAGCACGGCTGCCAGGAGATCGTACCTTGACTACAAACATGATCCCTCCCCGACACATAGGGCATCTTGGTTGGCGGCCAAGCAGGCATGCGACCATTGGCTGCACCAACATGACCTAATACTTAGAAACCCGGCCGATCTGGCACTCTTCAAGTTTGGAAACAAGTCGGGCAAATTGTTAGCTAACCTGGCTCGTGGTGGGCGACCTAGCTCCCACATCCTGCAACTAAAAGACGAGAAGGGGGTGGTCCACTCTGACCCTTCGATGGTAGGCAATATTTTCAGTGACTTCTACAGGAAACTGTATGGGCCCGAGCAAGGCGACTTACTCGCTGGTGCTCAATTCTTGGATTCTCTAAAACTACCTTCTTTGTCTGCTGAAGACCTCGAATGGTTGAATGGCGATATCACTATGCCAAACAGCAAACAACAAAAAATGTTGACACATTTCACCCAAAAACAGGGTCTTAGTCATAGCTAATTGCAAAATCCATGTACGAACTCTTAAATACTAATCACTCCCCCAAAAGAGGGGAGTAACTAAACATGCATAGTTAACTCATTCTATGTTAAAGGTTATTGGAGAGTTCATGATTGCAGGTATATGCATGGAGGCAAAAGGGATATGTAAGTCATACTAGTTACTGCTTTTTTTTAAAGCCAGGAGGAATTGTTCTACCTGTGAATTATTTGATAAAGAGTGTGAAATAACAGAGGAAAGATTGCAGAATGGAAGGTACCCCCAAATGCATGCTACAGGGGTTTTAAAAATTGTGATGGATAGGTCACAGAAAGAGCTACTGGTGAACTAACATAAACCTGAGGAGCCTAAAAATAATAGGGTGACTTTTGTCACAACATATTCTAAAGATTTTGATCATATTAGATGTGTCATCAACCAGCATCTGCCTGTTATATTTAATGATAGGCAGCTGTATATTTTTTAGAAGAATGGTTGCCGATTCTCCACTTGAAAAGCTCCTACCCTAGACTGTATTGTTTTCCCTAGCCTTTATGGGAAGAATAGGAATGTAAAAGGTATGTGGTTGTCTGACATGGGTTCTTATGGTTGCAACTATAATATGTGCAGGTACTAGAAAGTTCATTAAAAAAGCTGAAAGTATAAGGGTATTAGTTACAGTGGAGGACAATATCCGCAATGTTGTATATGTGATTACCTGTGTTGCATATTCTTTGCAGTATATAGGTTGTACTACTCATCCACTTAGGATTAAGATAGGGAAGCTCTACTGCAATGGAATGAACCCCAATGCATTTTGTCTCGCTAACATTTCAAAGCATTTTTGCAATAAGCAAGGTGGAAATATGACCTCTTAATTTTTATGGCATGGAAAGGGTTTCAGAACAAGATACTCTGTGGATGTTTAAGCTGCATTTGAACCATTGGTGGGGTGTTGGTATACATGTGAAATTAATGCAATAAGTATCTTTTGATCCTTAGGTTTCTTAGTCAGGTAGAAGTTTGTGTCTCTTGTTTGGGAATGGTGTTGATATAAGAAAAGTAAATATACATTGTTTTATTTCTGTGAACTAACTCTGTGCCAGTTCATTGCCTTTATATATACAATATTTAAAATGAGTTGATATTGTATGTAATATTTTGTGGTTAGAGTCCATTCTCCAAGGTTCTAGCTGGGGACGCAGCATACATTGGTTATGCCCTGCAGTTTTTAATCGGAACACTTGAATGCATTAACTCATATGACTTACGTATCCTTTTTTCTCCATGTGTATACTTGCGATCTTGAAATCACTGATAAGTTTAAACATGGAATGGGTTAATTATGTATGTTTAGCTACTCCCTGTCTTGGGAGAGTGGTTAGTGTTTAAAAGTCTGTACATGGCTTTTGTACTTAGCTATGACTAAGGTCCTGTGTTTGGGCTGAAATGCATCAGATTTTTTTGTTGTTGCTTTTTTTATATGCCAAGATTAAATAAAGTAACAGTGATTTTAAAGGATCCTGTCATGTACCTTGGTATGAGCCTGAATTGACGAGGAAGGCCTCCCCTTGCAGCTCCTGTCTGAGTACCCCTGGAGATGGAACAGAAGGTTTACAGACTGAGAGAGGCACGAGTGCCTGAAGCTGATGCTGTAGACGGCAGGATAGATGGTGCAGAGATCTGGATGCTGGACATGGTAGAAGAAGCTGACCATAAGGTGAGGATGCCAGCAGCAAGTTGATAGCACCAGGATAGACAGAAGAAGCAAAATCAGAGACAGATCAGGTCGGTAACTTGCAAGCAGGTAAAGTACAAAATCAAGAATCAGGGCAATGTCAGAAGGCAGGTCGGGGTCAGAAGGCAGGCAACAGACAGCAGGATCAGGAAACAAGCCGGGTCAAACACCGATTCAGGAGTTCAAGAGAGACAACAGCATGGAAACAGCTGAAAATCTCTCAGCAATGTGCAAGTGTAACAAGCAATAGCTCATTTGGCGCCACTGGCAGGAATGTGCGTATGCACGTCAGCGAGCATTGCTACATTTATGCACATATGCGTGTGTAATATTGGTAGCATAACACTTTCTTTGCGCATCTTTATGCACAACGGCTCATGCATCAGTAAGTGCAGAAACTGCACTATAGACACCGATTGAACTTCCCTGACAGATCCCTTTGGTGAGCTCATGTTTGCTGAACAATGACGTGAGCTGGCAGGTTTGCTTTGTAAAGAATAACCCAAGTGATTAATTGGCTGTTATAGTGATCATATGTCCAGGAACCAATCTGAGTAGTTCCTGATCTTTAGAGTGATACCAGCACTGTCAGTTTCTAGTTCCATAATGGCACTGGAACCATGCCGACAAACGTTAATCTACAGATTGGGGGTAGGACTCTGGAGAAAATAAAAAAATATAGTTGCAGTTTGGCTTTACCCACACTGCAAGGGTTAAATGCTCATTTATGTCTAGAGTACTATGGACAAGGTCCAGCAGCCACTTATCCTCAACACTCCAGCTGGTACTCTGACATCATCATATACAATACAGGGCAAATGGCCCTGCATTGTACGTAAGTACTCTAAGGCAATTTGGAAATTTGAGAGCAGAGCAGCTCCTGTCAGTTCCAGCTTCCTTCGGCTGGAGCTCTGACAGTTCGAGCAGCATCGATGCCTGGCTATCTGGGTGTGATAGTGAGGGCTGCTGCAGACCTAACCAAAAATCGTACGATTTTCTACAGGTTTTCCAGCGTGCTTGGAAGACAAAAGTCGTATGACCTTACAGTGGAAGCGGTTGCCCGCTGCCCATACACCTGCCCATAAACACATCCTCATATGGTAGTGGGGAAAATGATCAGTGGCCCCCCCCAGTTTTGACTGTGGTATCTTATCTGCACCCTGTTAACATAATATAAAGCTAAAGCCATGTAAGGGACCATCAACAAGCTGGAGCTTTAGAGTGAAGAGGAGAGCTCCAGATAAAGTAAGTAAACGTCCTTGTTCCTCGTACACTAGGCATGAATTAAGATTTAACCCTTTAGTGTGTCGGTTTGTTTTTAAGTTAAGCTGTAAAGGAAATTAAATAAAGAAAAAAAACACCTTCCCCATTGAAATGCAATTCACAAATGGTACAACAAAAGTTGTACTAAGATCTTGTGATTTTTATTGTAATTTGGGGAAAACAAAAAATCTCAATGTTGCTTATCCTTTTTGTTATTTTTATTAGAAAGTGCATAATTAACAGTTAAAGTCTTTTCATATTGACTTTTGGATTTTACCCAGTAACACTATAGCATAGCACGGTAGCAGTTATGAACATATTATATTATATGTATGGTAGAATTTCCTTCTATTGCTGTTTAATTTAGCCTGCTGAGTTTAATTGTGGAAAGTCCATAGAACATTACTAGAAAATGACATAGATGTCACATGTTCATTACATTTATCACTCTATCCTACTAGTCTAAGACTCAGTTGCATTAACTGAATCCAAAGTTTTTAATGACTTAAAATCAACAGATGAGAAGTTGCTCCAAAAAGCACCCAGATCTTTTCTCCACTTGTCACTTGGATTAACATTATTTGAAATACAGTTAGCCTTTCCAGTTAAAAATATCACTTAATCAATAAATCCTGACTGTGTTCTTTCTTGGAAGGAATGAAAAGATAACTTATTTTAAGCAGCTTATCGCAGACAAACCTGTGGCCTTTAATGCTTTAGCAATATCTATCATGGACATGCTTCACTATGTGTAAGATCCCAGGAGTGCCGCAATGTACTGTTCCACAAAGGCCAGAAAAAAACAAAATATATACATCCTCCACTACTAAATTTCAGTAGATTATTTAGCTCCCTGGTAATTTGAACAATTTAACTTCATAAAAACAACGCTAAAAGTCATGTATGCCAAAAAGGCTTGTTTAATGGAAGCCTATGGCAAAAAAGAATAAGCAGGCTGCCATTACTGTGCTTCATGTTTGACAATACTAGTTCCCTGGTTGTCAGGCTGATCAGTGGTTCAATATTTAAAGCGGACCTTGCAGTAAAAATGCAAGATCCATTTCATATACCAGGATTCCTTCTCCATCATTATCCTTCCCATGTACTGGAGTGTCTTCTTATGAGATTTGAGATGCTCAGCATTCTCCAAGATCTCTGTGGAAGGACAGTGATATACTGCTAACCCCCTGCAGTATGGAAATCTGGAAAAGGTAAGTATATGCACAATTTTTTTCCCTACAGGCTTTTTTAAAGTTGCTTTTTATGATGGGGTAGAGGCCACTTTAATTAACTGACCCAAATATGCAGATTGTGAGTTTTGGATTTATCCAGATCAAACATTTGTCAGCAAAACACAATATTTATAACTCCAGGAATGTGGGAATGTGTAGCCATCATTAGAAAAGGTGGATATGCAAGGGGTCTGGGCATGTGTGTAGCGCTATTGGTATCCAGGCAAACATAACTCCAAGTGATATGGCTGTTCAGCTACCTAATAGCTACATTATGAATGTCCCAGATCTACTTACTTGGCAGTAAATGTCCCAGGCACATTTATCTCAGGGTGAAGTTTTTGTCCTTAGAATATCCAAATTGATGGGCACCAGTCACTTTGTTAAGGTTTAAAAAAGATTTCATTGCACTTGCATGAAGATAATGGGTAGGAGGGTGAAGGAAGCACAGGATACCTGCAAGTTTACTTAAATGTAGACCTTGGTCTTCTGCATATCGTCTAAGCTTTCTGGGTCCCTCTCTCTTACAGGACTTTATTGGCTGGACACATACTTAAAAGTGGCTCCTTGACAGCTGAGGTTCAAGCGTTTACTCAGTCTTAAGATTTAAGACAGGATAGTAATGGAAAGGTTCTTGTGGTGCTTTTCAACTGAGTCTGTCACTCATCACCTCAGTCTTTCCCACACCCTTTGGCCCTAAGGTCAGATGGTCCAGATGCAAACTCTCATGGTAAAACCCCAGAGGGATGACCTCTGTGCCAGGAAGTGAATTTATTTCCAGCTAACTACTCTGCCCTCAGTAGCTTACCAGATTTTTTTTAGCAAGTGCTGAAAGAGCTGCTCTAGTAGTTCACAATGGAAAAAAATCAAAAATAAATAAAAAGTTACAGTAGCAGTTATAATGGTAACCATTACAATATTTTATATAATGACATCATTGTTAGTACTCCTGCACAAAATATATATAAACCTAATAAACACTTTTTAAAACTTTTATTAAAATATAAACCTTAGCTATATTAGTTTTTAGCTGAATGGGCACACTGGGATTTGTTAACAGCCAGAGGAAGACTGCATTAGGCATACAGGGTTAATTTTAGAGTGAGGGAATATTAGCTGTATTAGTGAACTTGCAAAATCACAATTAATGTCCATTATATATTTTTTAATTTGCACTAACAGTTACATTTTCAGGACAAGCTCTTCTCAGTCCCTGCAGCATCAACAAACCTTTGTGTATCAATACTGCCTGGATCAAGAAGAATGGGATAGACCTTTGAAAGCTTGTCATGAAAATTTAAAGCCCACATCTGGACAAACCAAAAACCTATCCTTGCAGTGGGGCTACCCCTGCACTGCAAGAGTTAAACACTAATTTATTCCTAGAGAACGAAAGTAAAGCACTTTTACTTACCTAATCCCCACTCCCCAGTGGTCATCACTCACCTCTTTTCCCTCTGTTCCGGCTGGTGAAATGTCCCTCAGCATCCTAATGTCTATTGCAGGTCTATGAAACCTGCTTTAGACGATTCTGAAGACCCCTGTTATGTCAGCTCTTTTAACTATTGAGTTCAGAAGGGCTTAGGGTCTGCAGCAACAGAAACCTTTGCAACCTTTAATAATTCAATACTGGTTCTGTATTATCCTCACAAACAGATTTTTTTATGTTTAATTAGCTTAAAAAAACTCCCTAATGGGCGTCTCCTCCCCCCCCCCCCCGTCCCCTGTCCCATCGCAACTGCGCTATTGTTATACCACTGGGTTTTTCCCCTCCTTTGAAGCAACTGCAGGTTTAAGATTCTGAGAATACAAGTGTTTTATTTCATTTATTTATGTGTTTTGGTTGAACTAGATGGACTTTTTTTCAACCTGAATAACTATGGCAAAATGATATTTATTTGAAGGCAAAATATGTATCATTTCCAGCATGTCCAATTAATTCCAATGTGTCCAATTATTTCCAATAGGTGTCTTCTAGAAGTAATAGGGTTTACTGAGTCACAGCAGGCTAACATTTATTATTGACTCCTACTGGAGAAAACATCACACCTTGTGGCTAAACAACAGAATATGACATGAATGTGAAATGAAAGGAGCAAATATCACAGAGTGTGATCAGTCATCATCTTATAAATAGACATCCTAATGTTAAGTGGGTATATTAGAATGAACAAAGAGAATAATGTCTAGTAACCCATAAAAACTAGGCTTTCCCACAAGGAAACCTATACTGATAAGAGAAAATCCTGAGATCAGTGTTTGTAGACTCAATTAACACTTATTAATAGACTTAAAAGGGACAAATAAAACACACAGGGTTTGTGTGATGTTTCTACCTAGTCTTCATTTTGTTATTTCTGGGACCTCCCCGCTTGGGCCCGATGATTTTAAAATACCTATATGTTGCACAAGAAATAGATGTACAATTGAGAATTTATGAATTTATATGTGTAATGATTGCAATTTGCAATTGGGCTACTTGAAGTCAAGAAAACACTAAGAAGATCAAGCAGACTGCTGATAATTATTTTGGACAATTGTCCTAGGTCACATCCCAAGTTTCTTGAAGGAGTTTACAACTTTTCTTACTCATAAACCTACTACTTTTTTTTTACAAGAGGACTCTAAGCCAATTGTTTAAATATCTATGATGTAACGATTGTTAGCCAAATGTATTCATGTAGTGCAGCTACACTGTGGCAAAGCACAAAGCAGACACGTCAGAGTAGTAAGGTAGAAGTATAGCATATATAATTTTGAAAACAGAAGTAATAGTATATATTTTTTTACCCAGAGAAAGAGAGGCATTGATAAAAACAAAGAGATATTTTTGGCATGCGTTGCACATAATCTATAAACATTCCAGGAGGAGGTAGAGAGTTTGGTAAATTATTTCTGAAAAATAAAAGCTGATGGATTTATTCTTTAAAGGCAATATCTGAGCCAGGACTAATTGACTCAATTAGCCATTGCGGAATTAAAATAAGTAGAAAAATGAGTCGTGTGTGATACCCCATTTGTTTAGTTTTGGGTAGAGTACGGAAGGTTTAGAATCCCTGCCAGCTTTTTATTTTAATTTATACCCCCGCTGGGTGGATACAACCTTACTATTTGTCCTGGTGACCACTGAGACAAAAAGTGATGGAAAATCCAAAATTTTACAGTTGTCACCAGAACCTTAATAGGAGGGAGATCTCCCAATAGGGATACCTATTCAGATGACTGTCTGAGGAGGAGAATTTAACTTACTGTTATTATATATTCCCTCACTTTCTGTAACATTGATGGGAACCTAAGGGGAGTCTACCCAACAGGACACTGAAAAAATATAAATTGACAGGGGCTTTAACCCTTCCTTTTTCTATCTAAAACAAAAAAAGGTTTTGGCTATACATACACTTTAAGCAAACAGATATATATAGGTGAATTGTAAAGTAATGATTTACTTAAGTCTGACTATTCTATAATAAATAAAGTAAAATTGTATCTCTTTCAGATACACTCTCATGTAAATATTGGAGGGAGGAGTTTGATAATGGAAGAGTCAACCTGTTTAATGTATTAATGTGTATAGATTTCACTTTGAGCTTTTCTACTCTGTAAACAACTGGTTGTTTACAATGGGTAGTAAACAGAAAACAGTCCTATAAATAGAATTTGTAAAATGAAAAGACAAAACAAATACTCTCTGAAAACACACAAAATCCTTTAAACTCCTGCAATTCCTACTTGATGAAATACATAAACTAAATTGTGCCTGGGAGAAAATGACTGTTAACAGTAAAATGAGCACTTCCTTTGCACAGAAAAACATTTAAATGCTATTCCAATCCAGTCTAAAAAAGATGATCTCAGGAAGTTCATGTTGTTTTTTTATTTTAGAAAAGATATAATAATACAAATGTAAAAAGCAGAAATCAATTGGATTGAAAATCAGATTTATTGTCTTTCATCTTTTAAAACATGTAACTGATAGCTCTGCATACCACTTTTTAGACAAGTAAATTGTTTTATTCCTTTAAATGTAGATGTACTAACATTAAAGGCAGTCTGTCCCTAGTAAAATGGTGCCAAGA
This sequence comes from Nanorana parkeri, assembly GCF_000935625.1. Lineage (NCBI taxonomy): Eukaryota > Metazoa > Chordata > Amphibia > Anura > Dicroglossidae > Nanorana > Nanorana parkeri. Next base: position 204,153 of record NW_017307565.1, read on the forward strand.
TATGCAGCTGTTCACTAATTGGATAAAACAGGTTCTTCAGATTAGTGTCCACATTCATTTTGCAATGCCCTTCTAAATTTCAAGTGCACGCAGTCATTCTTATTATTTATCTCTATGCACAGAGCAACATTGAGAGCTCCTTATGTCATTATTTCTACTAAAGAGTTTGCAAGTTAAAGTGTATCTCAGGGCGTAGGTAAAAAAGCAATTCTACCAAACATTCACATTTCTCCATTTATCTATTTAAAATTGTTGCAAGTACAGAGGAATATTGTACCTGAACAAAACTTCTTGTTTGAGTTGACAACACGGTGCACTGTAATATCATGCAGTGTCAACAGTCCTGCTTGCTAGACAAAAAAAACCCTGCTTATTCCCTGCCCCTTTCTCTCCCTCACCATATGCATACAATGATATAGTTCCCAGCAAAACAATGTTGCTGCCTCCAACTCACAAGCCTGCCCGCACAATGTGTGTAGGGAAAATACTTTTGGAAGATGTAGTCCTGGGGGAGTACCTACATCAGCAGGAACTAAATTTCTAGCAGCTGGTTCTCCAAGAGTTTAGCAAGCCTGGTGATGATGGGACCAGGAGTTAAAAAATATGTTTCTCACTGCAGGAACAACGTAAAAAATTGGATTTTACTGCTGCCTTTTAGAGAGATTTTGCCTTATTTCATGCCCTGCTGGTGTTTTTTTTTTTATACCCGTGCAGCAGACACAGTTAAGAATACAAATCTAACAGGGGTTCTAGCTTTTTCCTACTCTACTAAAGAATTTTTTTTTCTGACTGTGTTGCTGGTAAACACTGAGCTTACCTGTTATGGTGAGCTCAGATCCCTGTCATATTTTACAGATCTCCTCTGAGAATCCCAGCCAGGACTTTTAGAAGACCCGCCAGTACCTCTGATGGTGTTTATAGGAGATCTGCCGATACTTCTAATGGTTTTCCCAGAATCCAGGCCACTATGGCTAATGATAGCCACAGATTCTGGACCATGACATCCAGAGTGCCCTGAGGCTAGGCTGGGTGTGTCACCTCTGATTCAGAGGGATATGTAAGCACTAGCTCTGCAAGGGTCTGGTGCTATGTCTTCAAGCCAGCTTTCTGCGTGTACAAAGAGCTTTAATACTACTATTGTTTTTTGTTTGCTGACCCATACCATCTAACCCTTTTCCACTTGCCACCCACCCTGATCTTCTGCCTGGACCAGACTTAGCCCTCATCTCCTGTCTTATCTACTGACTACTCCTTGCCGACCATGAAGCACCCGGCCACTCTCTGCTAGCTGCCTGCCTCGATCTGACTACGTTATCACCTCCTGTTTTCATGTCTTGTCTACTGGCTGCAGACCCGGACCATACGGCTATTCTCTAGTTATCTCCTGTCTGAACCTCTGCCTTGTCCTGACCATGCTCCAGACTGAGAGTGTCACCATAATATGACCACACTTCCTGTCTCATTTACATTTGGCAGCAGGACAGGGAGTGAGGGGAAATCTCTCTAATGGTTCCCTTGATAGCAGTAAAATGCTAACAGAAGTTCTAATCCTTCCTTATTCTAAGAAAATAATATTGGTGGGATATGCATGCATCTATTGCTCTAAACCAGCACCATTCTGATGAAGTGGGAACATTATTGCCCCTGAAGGGATCTGAACAGTGGTGTTCTATTCTTCCCAAATAGAGCAAGAAACACACCCCATCATTTGAGAAATATGTGCACCAGTTCAGCAAAGAGGAGATTGCTGAGTTAGGAGTCCAAAAAGTGGTTCCATTGTAGATTCTGCAATATTACTCTGTGATATTACTCTGTTAACATAGTGCAGTCCCTTAACATTGTCTCATTCTGGCTCACCTAGGTAATGAAGACATCATTGCCCACAGGCAGTACTGGTGAATAGCCCCCGGTGAGAAATTAAATGGCAGATCCACACCTTTACCTGTATTGGGATAAGCACTGAACAAAAAGAAATGCTTCATCAGGACTCCCTCTCACTTCCTGTAGAGTATTTTGAACAACACAGCAAAAAATTAATTAACAGGGGTTTTAACCTTTTCCTATTCTATCCAAAAAGGAACAAGTTCTGGCTATACATACACTTAAATAAATACAGCAGATATAGATGTGTCTCTAACAATTCTGTAAGGTGTATGATCACCTTTAAACAACAAGGGCCGGATATCCTCAAACTTAAACCAATTTTAATGGAAAAAAGTAACAAAAATACAGTTTAGCAATTAAAGAAACGTTATAGTGAAAGTGGAGTCGGACTTTGCCCTCACAAATAATTTCCCATCAAAACTGTGATTAGTATATAATAGCTACCCAGCAAAATGTCAGCAACATTAAATTGTAGATTTAAACGCTTTATTGTATAACTGAAGTGAATACAATGAATGTTCCTATGAGGATACAGTTCATGAAATTTCAGCACTTGACATGAACTTATTGTTCTAACTACCTTTATCAAGACTAATTGACTAGTTACATGACGTGCGTTAATTAATGCTCTGGTGTAATGCCGCCTGGATTACCTGATGTGTTTTATTATCTTCTTTTATTAAATTATCATCTGAAATTGCTTTCTAATTGTTCTGGTTAATTCAGACTGAAAGTTGTATGCATGCTGTTTAGTAACCCTCCCATCACACAGTAAGATTAACTGTATATGACAGCAGGTTGAAGGATGCTTCTACTGATAGGAAGCACTCTGCAAAATAACACATCTTTTTGTCTTTGTCCCTCACACAAATATTGTTTTTCCAGTCAGGTTCAAGAGCATATGATTTTACCTTAGTAAAGGGTTTATTTGTAATGACAGGTTCCAGAAACAACAAAGTGTAAAATAATGGACTACCATTCCATGTTTCTCACAAGAGTAATATAATAAGGGAATCAAAGCTAAACAGACTTGCAAGGCAATGGTGGTCTATATAAACAACAATAATTATTAGCTTATTTAATTAAACAGAGATATGGATCTCTCGGTACAACAGAAGATCTAACTAAATCAAGAAACCATATGTACATATTTTAAAAATAACCTGTATGTACAGTATATGCTAATATTAAAAAAGACTAAAAGACTGCAATTCTTACAACTGTTAATAATATTAGGAACAATACAAATATACAAATTCCTACAATAAGGTGATTCCATAAATCATATATAAACCAGTTAACACTGTTTAATATATATATAAACTTCATGGTTAAACAGCAATTGAGCACTGCCTGCAGCATATCATTGAATAATCTAACAGAAATATCTGCTCTTGTTTTGAAAAAATTACAGAGACACCTAAAAAAGGGTTCATTATAGGAGAACCATCCAAATACACATCAGTGAAATATAGGGGGTGATTTACTAACCTAAACACACACACACAGCAGGTGTGTGTGATTTTCACACAGCAAAACGTATTTATCAACCAAAAAGTCTCTAAAAGCATATTTCCACTAATGCCATATATGGAAAAATCATGCACATGATGCATATATAATGCTGCTTCACAGTTTAGACAAAAATGGTTAGCTCATGCATTTACATTCCTGCATTCATCAACGCAAGCAACATAACATAGAGCTAATTTACACCACATTACCTTGCAATTCATTGCAGGGCTTTGCACAACACACCTGCTGGGTGTGTACACACTACAAAGGTGTTTCGATTCCTCCCATAGATCATGCTGGGAGGGAACACACTACAGAGGTGTATACACGTTCGTGGTGTGTTTAAAAGGTTAGTAAATCAACCCCACAGCCTCACTTACAGCCAATTATTTGGACAAAGGTTCTGCAACAGAATTCAATATGCATCAAAGATTATCACAAAACACATTCGAGGATAATCATAAAACTCTCGTAAAACCTATTGTTTCCAAGAATTCATTTGAGATGCTAACATGTATTTGTGTCAGATAAGTGCTTTTCATTTTTTAAATTTATATTTGAACTTTAGTTTATAGATATAACTATTACTTAGAATGTTATAAGTATGTTTAAGTCTTTAAAGTGTCCCTGTTGGTAGTTTAAAAACATTTAACTAGCAACTACCTGTAAAATAACAGGTTGCCTACTGACCTTTCTGGTGGGCCATGAGTCCATTCTTTGCTGTCATGAGCAGCTCTAGGCGCCACTGCTATCCAACAGTTCTGGGCATACTGTATATTGTGTCCCCCACAGGGCACTGTGGTTCCTCCTGCTGCCAGTGTGTCCTATAGTGACATAACAACTGACAGGAGGAACCACAGTGCTCAGAAAGAGTCAAGTCAACACACCTCCTGCCAGAAATGTAAGTATTACTATGTTACAGAGTGCTTCCAGTTAAAGTTTTCTCTACTGCCAATGTACCTGTACTTCTTTATGAATTCTGTTGTTAGTCTACATGATGCAAAGGAATTGGCACACATGGGGGATGTTTTACTATTGGAGTAGAAAAAGTTCACTTTGCACATGCATGGAAATGTAAGAAAAGACAGGATTTTGCCGTGCACATAATTGAATCAACTTCACAAAGTTAACCTTCACTACTCCTCTAGTAAATCAACCCCTTGTGTCCAATTTACAAGAACTACAGCAAATGCTAGACATGTAAATTTTCGTTCCGAATGGATTTGAAACAAAACAATTTTTTTGCGGGGTTACATGTCTAGCAAAGGCAACTTAAAGTACATTTCCACTTTTGCAGCTATACTAGGATAATGCCTATTTTGAATATGTTGCATTTTTTTTTAGTAAAAAAAAATACAAAATTTCTGCTTGCGTACTTTATATGCTCTATTCTGAAAGAAAAGTTTTTCTCTGTACTAAATTTCCCTCTAGAATGTGAGGTAGGAGGGGGGTGGCAGGTTAACGGTAACTAGGGATGCACCGATTCCTGATACTAGTATTGGTATCGGTGCCAATGCCAAGTATTTGGGTGAGTACTCGTACACACCCAATTGCTCCAATGCCTATCCCAATACTTCCGGTATCAGGAAGCTGGACAGTGAGTCACTACATGCCGCCTGGCTTCCGGAATAGCTGGGAAGCCGGCTCCATAGAGTCGGCTTCCTGGCCAATCAGGAACCCGGGCAGCGTGTAATGACTGACTGCTGGCTTCCTAATTGGTCAGGAAGCTGGCCAATCAGGAAGCCGGGCGCCATGTAACGACACAGCGCCCGGCTTCCTGATACTAGTTCCGGTTTCAGGAAGCCGGGCAGTGAATCATTACACGCTGCCCGGCTTCCTGATTGGCCGGGAATCCGGCTCCATGCTCCCTCGTCACTTGTGGCGAGGGAGCATAGAGAC
>NW_017307565.1:211650-224151 GCF_000935625.1 Nanorana parkeri
CAGCGTGTAATGACTGGCTGCTGGCTTCCTAATTGGTCGTCATTACACGGCGCCCGGCTTCCTGGTTGGTCAGAAAGCTGGCTCCATGCTTTCTTGTCACCTAGTGATGAGAAGCATGGGGACGGCTTCCCTGCTAATTGGAAAGCCAGGTGGCGAGTCTTTACACGCCGCCCGGCTTCCTGGCTAATCAGGAAGCCATTCCTGACTAATCAGGAACTCTGATGTAAGCGGGGCTCTGATGTAATTGGAAAACTCTGATGTAAGGGGGGCAATGATACAAGGACAGTTTCTAATGCCAGTTTGACTTGCATTTTAATTGATATTATGGTAAATGTATCTACAATATGAGTGTAATAGTGTGATAAGTGAACTTTACTTTGTGTTATATACAGAAGTTAAGCCTTCATTTGTGTTTTTCACCTGTGAGTTGCCTGAAGAGAAAAAATAAAGACTTTTGTCAGTATTTATAGTGATTTTTTCAGGGTAACATTTTAAACAATATCTTGCTTTTTAAATAGAGAATCATTATTCTTTAAGTGTAAAAATATTCCATTATCATCCTGCATCTTTTAATTAACCACTTTATTGTAGTAAGCAAGTGTATGCAATAATTTATTTTTCAGTCACCCCAGTGCATTTAGTCTCATCTACTTCATAAACACAGAAGCATCAAATAAGCTATAAGAATCATTTAATTGAACAAATGGGTTACAAAGAAAAAGTGAAATGAAAAATAATAGCGATGGTTAGCAGATACATAGGACTATGTTTTGGAAATGGTTGAAACATTTTCAATTTGTTACTTGCTACACCTAAATAATTTCATACCATGGCAATCAAAACCAGTATTTCATAACCCAGTACTTAGCACCTGCTGCAAGGGATAGATTTAATTCATACACAATCACACTGAAAAAACTAAGGCTTTTACTGATATATTTTTAAAACTTTAAACCTAATGCACATTTAGAGCAGATGTAATAGCTTTGTATCTGGCAATCACCTGAGTAGTCAGTGTGTTAGTATTAGTATTAGTAGTAAACCTCAGTGTATGTGGTAGGCACCTTTTAGGTTAAGGTGCCCATACACTGTACGATTATCGTACGAGAATCGCGGGAAATCCCGCGATCGTACGATAATGGCAAAGCGTATGGAAGTCGTGTGACCTTTTCTACTGTACAATCGCATGTCTTCCGTCGAACAAGCAGGCTGGAAACCAGCCGAGAATCGTACGATTCTCGGCGGGTTAGTGGCGCGCTTGTTCGACAACTGACGAATGGGCCGGTGTGCGCACATGCACACTGCCCGTTCAGCATTGCAGTCATCGGAAGCCCGCCCCTCAGCGGGGCATGCTTGCGATGATCGCAAGTACGATCTGCCTGTCCATGATGGGCAGATCGCACGTTTTTTAAATTACTTTACAACCCTCGCAAGACAAGAGTCTTGCGAGGGTTGTAAAGTGTATGGCCACCTTTATGTGTACAGCCTACATAGAGGTTCCATTTTACAACACGGCTACACCTCCAAAATTGCTCTTTAATTTCAAATTTAGGATCATTTAAACAGTGATTTTCCTCTGGAAATGATGACTGCTATAGACGCATTCTATGAATATAACATTCAGCCTGTTGATACCATATCACTAAGAATGCAGAGACAACTGCTTTAAACAGAGATACAACATAAATTACTCTGCATGTTTGTTTACTGGCCAATCTCTGAGGGGTCATGAGTGGGTTTCAGTTATACCAGAAAATATACATAGGAGTAATTTACAATTCAATATGATATTGTTTCCTTTTCTTCGTTTGGTTTGCAGACATATCTGATAATGAATGAATAGTTGAATAGTTTGAATAGCAAACAGACCAGTTACTCAAAAGGATTGTTGTAAAATAGATATTTAGGCTTTGATTCACATGAGAAAGTTCAAGAACAGTAATTCTTTAGTCATGGTAAGGAGGAGTTATTTAGAAAGATGAATAATAAAGTTATTTTTCTTTCAAATTCTTTATTTAAGATGAGCCAGAGGAATCCCAGGCAATCAAAGTGCATTGTCTGGAAAGTTTCTCTTCCTAATATTTTTATTGGTTGAATATAATAAAGAAAGGCACAAAAGCAGCATAACAAGAGCAAAAAAACAATAGAAAAGTCAGCGCACTCTTCTCGTGAAACACGTAAGGTTTATTGTTAAAAAGTTAAGAATACTCACAATTGGAACATATAAGAATGCATATAACTAATTCATATCTGACACACGTTTCAAATCAGGAAAAAACTATGCATAGATGACTGATCAAATCGAAAGACCAAACACGCCTGTCACTGTAACCAAACGAATGCCTTTTCGGGGTGTATCCCCTTCATCAAAGTCCCTATTAGAGAAGAAGGTACACCCCGAAATGCATTAGTCTGAGAGTGGGTAAGATGTGACGACCCCTCTGTGACAATTCTAGTGCCAAGAGTGACAGTCTGACCATGCAATACCTCTTTTACAAAAAGCATCCTACCTCTATTGTCCATATATTGTGGTATGCATTTGCAAGGCAGTCCCTTGACAAGGAGAATACTAACCCCTTTAACTTAAAGTCTGTAGGCAATCCATGGTAAACCTTGGGATAGCAATGGTTACCTAATGTAGGAATGTTATTTTCCCGATAGTGTGTTTCCTGGATAAATGCTTTATGATGCTACGCGTTTTTCAGAGATCTTCCAGGAGGCAAGTTTGCACTTTAATAGGGGTTTCTGGCATACACATGGGCCATGTTTGAGCAGGAGAAAAAAATGTGTTTTCTAGTACAGTATATTCTACAGAAACTAGATTTGAGCTGCTTCCAAAATGTTAGGTCTACATTTCTTAGTAAATTGTATTTTTCTTATCTGTGTGTGTGTGAAACCTACGACCTTAAAACTTTCCTTTTAATTTCCTCTGAAGCTGTTCTATGGTCCATATTATTATAATTAGTTTTGTACACATACATGACTTTTTATTAGCTTATACTATAAACTATAGAGGCAACTCATAAAACAAGAAAACACTGTGGAAGACGAATAGCCAGCAGCCTTCCTGAGTATGACATTCAGCTTTCATTAGAACCTGGGATTTGCAGCGCAGGATCCCAAAGAGGCCATTTTGAATGGGACAGTCACTGTCTCTGGGTTCTGGATGGAAACAATGTTGGGAACACAGCAGCTCCAGGCAGTCTGGGGTTAGTAGTTCCTCAGGGCCTAGGAAGTGGTATAATGTCAGCAGTTGGGTAGGGGCATATAACATAAACGTGCAATCTTTTCTACACACCATAGGGGAGAAGGGGTATCCCTATTTATATTAAATCCACAAATTAGTTTCATCTAACATCATCTGTACAAGATTTGCTTGCAAATATCTGTGAGAAACTGGATCTGGGCCCCATTAAAACCTACTGACTCTTTGGGGGTGATTTACTAACCTAAACACACGCACGCACTAGGTGCGTGTGATTTTTACACAGCAAAACGTATTTATCAACCAAAAAGTCTCTAAAAGCATATTTCCACTAATGCCATATATGGAAAAATCATGCACATGATGCATATAAAATGCTGCTTCACAGTTTAGACAAAAATGGTTAGCTCATGCATTTACATTCCTGCATTCATCAACGCAAGCAACACAACATAGAGCTAATTTACACAACATCACCTTGCAAATTCATGCTTGGCTTTGCACAACACACCTGCTTGGTGTGTACACACTACAAAGGTGTTTAGATTCCACCCATAGATCATGCTGGGAGGGAACACACTACAGAGGTGTATACATGTTCGTGGTGTGTTTATAAGGTTAGTAAATCAACCCCTTTGTGTCAAGGCTGGTGAAGAATGTCTTCTTTTCACATTAAATAAATGAACTCTGCAGAGCACATCCCTCTGGGAAGGGTTGCTACGACCCAGAACCCGGTGTACTCTGTCCAGTTCAGTATTGTTCCTATTAAGGACGCAACGTTTTAATTTTTTTTTTACCTTATCACTTCTTGATTTTGTATTTTTTTATTTAATTTTTTACATTTTATCACTTTTTTTAACCTTTTTATCACTTTTCTATTTTTTAAACATTTTATTGTATTCTGTATTTGTTATCACTTTTTTTGCACTTAACTTTGATATCACACAGGGGATAACAATCCCCTATGTGATATCATTCGGAGGTGACAGGCTCTCTTTATGAGCCTGCCCTCCAGTACAGCACAGCATTGTGCTCTATTTTCTGTACATCTCAGGTTGTGACAGCTGACCTGGAAGAGAATCCAAGCATTTTCTGATTAATTCTTCCCCCTCACACTGCAGAGCTCGGCAATCCTGTTTCTTCACACCACCATGTTGCACCATGCACCCCCATAATAAAGGTATTTGATAATCCTGCCATATGCTGTATTGATTTGTGTGTAATGTATCTCTAATGAAAAGTCTACATTATATTAGGGACTTTTGATAAATAAAGTGCAATGTGGTTGGCAGCTACAGTAATTCATTTATAGTTTAGGTTAGGTGTGTGCCCAGTTGAAGCCCAATTTAGTTTAAATTAGCCAGATACATTCCAGGTGTACAGTTTGTTTTCTTCCTAAAGCAGCAAGAGTCTGCGTAGAAAAGTCTGTCCCCTAGACATGTGCGATTCGGTTCGTTCCGAAATTCGTTTCGGACAAATTTTCGGAAATTCGGAGATTCGGATGCATCCGAATTCCGAATTACAGCTAAGACGAATGCAAACGAATCTGAATCCTCGATTTCCTGAAATTCGTTAGCTGTAGTCCGGCCGAAATTCTTTTATGGACGAAATTCGTTATTGGACGAATTTTGTTGCAGCAAAATGACATTAGGAAAAAAAATGACATTTTTTTCCCCCTAATGTCATTTTGCTGCAACTAAATTCATTAGCGGTAGTCCGGCCGAAATTCGTTTATGAACGAAATTAGTTGCAGCAAAATGACATTAGGAAAAAAAATGATTTTTTTTTTACTGTATGCAGAAGATGAAAAAAAAAAAGCGTGAGGTTTCCCCCCCAATTGATACCAGACCCTTTAGGTCTGGTAGGAATGTAAGGAGGGACCACCCCCCAGTTATACAGTTATAACACAAAAAAAGTGCGTGGGGTTCCCCCCAAAATCAATACCAGACCCTTAAGGTCTGATAGGAAATTTAAAGGGGAACCCCAGCCCCCAAAAATGGGGAAAAAAACGTGGGGTCCCCCTAACAGTCCTACCAGACCCTTGATCCGAGCACTGGCCCGGCAGGGCAGGAAGGGGGGGGGGGCGATCGAGCGCCCCATAACATTCCTACCAGACCTAAAGGGTTTGGTATGAATTGGGGGGAACCTCACGCTTTTTTTTTTTCATCTTCTGCAGACTGTAAAAAAAAAAAATTTCATTATTTTTTTCCTAATGTCATTTTGCTGCCACGAAATTTGCCCAATAACGAATTACGTCCATAAACAAATTTCGGGCGGACTACCGCTAATGAATTTAGTCCGAAATGAATTTAATTTCGGACCCGAATCCGAAAAACAAAATAATGCAAAGTCCGAATCAAAACGAAACTAAACTAAACACATTTTTTTTTTTCAAAATGAAACGAAACACATTTTTTGCTGGTGCACATGTCTATTGTCCCCTGCCAGCATGCTGCAGAGTTGGACCTTTAGATGGAAACTCTGAATGACAAGTGTATCACAAACAAGTGCCATGACATTTTAAGGAAGCATTTCCCCTTCCTTGGATTATCACACCACAATGTAACACCTCATGTTAAATGGTATAACAAAATGGCAAACATTGTATCACAGAAAACTGTGGCAGAGAAACAGAGCATGATCATGGGGAACCAATAGTAGAAGCCACCTATCTATGCCTAAACAGAGACAGAACCTCCTGAGATCAGTCTTAGTGAGAAGGACACAGTGATATTACATTAAAGAAGAACTCCAGAAATTTAATATATTTATCCTTGCAGTGGGGAGAACGCTTGACTGCAAGGGTTAAGAGCTCATTTTGTCTGGGGGACTTAAATAATGCAATGTTACTCATCTGATCCTTCCTCCCATAGCAGTCAGTGCTCACCTCTCTCCCCATCTGCTCCAGCTATAGCGTGTCCATAGATGTCCTCATGTCTAATGCAAGTCATTGGACCTGCATAAGATGTGATGACAACAGGACTAAGATCACTGGTGCCCAGGGGACAGGTATAGCAGGGAGGAGGGAGTGAGGATGAGGTGAGTATATCTGCTTTATTTGAGCCCCTAGAAAAAACAAGCACTTAACCCTTGCATGCCGAAAGTAGCCCTACTGCAAAGGCAAGTTTTTGTACATTTCCGTAGTTCACACATATATCACTTGACACTACAGGACCAATAACAGATGTACTAGGTCGTCTACTACTACCTACCAGAGTGTCTTACAGTCCATGCAAATACATTTTGAAGACACTGCTATTGATGAGTAAACAGGAAGTGAAAGTATATGATGGTAAATTCCATCTTAGACAGTTGTCACAGGAACAAGTATTCCCACTGGAAGATCCCCCCTCTGTTCCTGTTGTAGTTGTAACTAAAAATGTTGTCTCTACCCCCACTTTTATTATCAGTGACACTGATGATCAGTATATTATGGAGCCTAATTAGGAAGTCTACACAGGTGGCTAGGTTCTGAGCAGCAGCCTCTGGGGCCAGAGAGCATAGGAAACACACTGACTGCTCTCTCTGGCTAACAGATCACACAGCCAAGGATACGACCATGAGAGGTCTGGGATTGCTGCAGTAAGTTCTTACAGCCACAGACAATAAAACTCTGCCAGGGGTTCCAATCCCAAACCACTCTATCCAAATAAAAAAGGTTGTTTTCTTTTATTTATACTTTAAGAGCTGAGAATAATTCTGATGCATAACATCGTGATCATCGTTTATGAATGAGATAGGCAGCAAAATAAGTAAGCATACCAATTCTTACCTGAATAGAAAGCATAACAATCTCAACCTTTTCTGTAGAAGTTGAAGTTTGTCCATTTTTCCTGGCCTTTCCTATGTTTTTTTTAATGTAATGGACTGCCTAATTAACCAATTGGGGGCTGTAGGAGGTAGAAAGGGCATAGAGCTAAGGTTGACTTGGAGATTTACATATAATTTAGCTGCCTACATCTCTCTTATACACTATTACATAGTGAACAGCAAGAATCAATATGTTATGAACCTGTAATCTTAGCACTGGTGGTTGTAAGGGTTGAAATAATGGTAGGTTAAGGGTTATTCTAAGGTTAGGGTCAGAGGTTGGAATTTTAAAATAAACTTCAGAGTAAATGTTAAAATGCATCTAAAGCCAAAAATGTTTTGGATATAGTTTAAGGGTTAGAATCTTTCTCAGGATTGTATTTCTATTTGTGTCCTTTACTGGGGAGATTTGGTCTTTCTATCAGTCTTGGTGGCCATTGTCACTGGGATTGAAAGCAACAAGAAAATCCAACAACTTGAGTTGTCACTGGAACAATAATAGAGGACACTTGTACAGGTGACAACTGTCTAAGAGATGATCTCCTTTATTTTAGAGATATTTCCTGTTGTGAAGAAAACTATCCTCACTGAGGATTAGTAAGTTTTAGATTTAAAGTTAAGTTAGGGTTTAGGAAGCGGTGAGGGTTAGAATCAGGTAAAGAGGTAATGTTCAGGAATAGGTTAAGAGTTAAGTTTAAGAGTTTAGGGTGAACTGAGAGTTAAATGTTAGGCTCGGGTTAATGTTAGGGATTAGTAACATCTAGGCATTTTGTTTTCAGTGCCAAGAGCTACAATCCAGTTTACCTGTACATGGTACCTTACTTGGAGTGATATATCCCCCCCCCCCTTCCCAAAACAAGAAAAAAACTGCAGTCCTTAGAGACACCCTTCTCTTGATGATTGGTCATATCAATCATTCACTAAGGGGAATAAAAAAATCCTGTTCAAGGTTTTCAGGTTTCCCTGTTTTGTTTTATTCCTCAGGCTTATCTAATCATTTACAGACATGTCCTTGTGGACACATACTATTTACAGATACATACTATTTAGCAGATGCCTTTAGAAAAGTATTTTACAACCAAAAGTGTTAAAAAATGACTTTCTGAAATTGAGCCCTAGCCCTACTAGAGAAAAGAGTAAATAATACATCAGTTACTAGTCATTTCTGGGAGAATGAACACAGTGGGGTCTATTCACTAAGCTGCCGAAGGATCTAGCCGTAGCTTCGGCTGATCCTTCGGCTAGCTTCGGCCCCAGGACCCCTTTTGTACAGTAAAACTGTACAGAAGGGGTCCTGGCCGGCCGACATTGGCCGACCGACAGCCTGCCTCTGACAGCTGGGCGGAGCCAGCCGCCATCTCACGGCTGGCTCCGGCCACTTTCAGAGAGATCAGCATCCCTGGTTACCAGCTAACCAGGGACGCTGTCATTATACACTGAGAGCGGCCTCTCCATGTTCTCAGTGTGTAATGACAGAAACATGATGATTTGCCTCGAAGGACTATCTAGATAAAGGTGATTTTAAATTATTTAGCATTATGTTGTCCAAAATATCGGATAACGAAATTTCCAAGACTACAAGGATAACTAATTCACTGTTCTAACTATTGTTGCCCACTGATTTTACTTTAGGAATATTCAAATTACCAATTTTATGAAATATAGATTTTTTCCATAGATATCTCACGTTGAAACAATATTTGATATACAGGACATAACTATATGGCTCTAATGCTTTCAATTTAATATCCTGCTTTGCTTTGAGTTTTTTTGTAAAGTTGTCACTTCACTGCTCACAGGCATATATCAAATTAAAGCTGATGTAATATAAGTTGTAATGTAAAGCAGCCTTCTTCCTGATTGGTGTATAGTGGAGGCTCGTCATAGAAGAGGTGAGGTACAGAACCTGTTAATATGACAAACGATTTTCACGCACCATGAGACTCCATGTAATTTCTTTTTTTTCATTGATGTCCATATTTTAAAAAAAACAACAGAACTATATCATTATTAATTATGCCTCTCTGCAACTGCACAGCAATAACAGATTTCTGATAAAAAATAACATTGCAAACCCAGGATTTAGGGCAATATATAGATAATACACGAAAGTGAAGCCATAGAAATTGTATCAGTTATCATTCAATAACTAATTTGAAGTGTTGATGAAAATAGGTGGACATCAGTTGGATGGTATTTTATAAAGCTGAAAGATAATCCTCAGTAACGGGGGTTGCTAGACCCTGGAACCTGGAGCACGTGCTCCAGATACACTTTGTTGCTTATCTTGTTTTTTTAAATAAAATATTACATTTTCAATTTCATTCATGTCAGCGCATTTATAAAATAACAGTTACAAGACAAAAAAAAACATTATATTTGTCTTCGATAAAGATTGTATGCATAAAAGAATAAAATAACAAAATGGAAATTTCCCAGGTATCATCTTATTCCCCTATGTTTTAGATGTACAATAAGCAGTGAAGTTGCAAGGTCTTTTTGGGTGTCAACAAACGTCAGAGGACCAATGCATTGCGTAAGGACCTTGGCTTAAGCAAGAATGTCCCTAGTCAAAATTCAGTGTTTGCGGTTAGCCTGTGCTTTGTTTATGTTATCTGGGTTTGTTAAGTTCCTCTTAAGCCCAACGATATGGTTCCTTCTAAGACCAAGGACATGGTTCCTCCTAAGCCCAAGGAGATGGTTCCTCCTAAGCCCAAGGACATGTCACATACCTGAGTGGAGACGGTTAGTTGAGGAGGCTTCCCTTGCAGCTCGTGTCCCTCAACCCTGAGGATGGAAACAGAGGAGGAGTGACAGCGAGTTGCACGAGTGCCAAGGATGTAGTAGGCACTTGTGCCAAGTAAAAAGTCCAGGATCTGGAATGGAGGCAGGTCAGGTAGAGCCATAGTCAAGCCGGGCGGGCAGCAGGGTACTTGAAGCAGAAGACAGGAGCGAGATCCAAATGGAAGCCAAGGGTCAAATCCAGCTGAATAGCGAAATACCGAAACAGGAAGCAGAAGAAAGTCCAATGAACAGGCCGAGGTCAGGAGGCAGGCAGCAATCAAGAATGTTCAAAGGCTATCTGGGTCAAACTCAGGAATCAAGTCAGGGGACTAGCTGAAGATCATCAAGCAACTAAGGATATGGCAGGCTGGCCAATCCATTAGCAGAAGTGTCACTTCCTGTGCACCTTAAGTGTCCACATTTTTGTGCGGAAGTCCGTTAGTGCTCATGCGCACTAGTGCACGTTTTCCAGTTACTCGGAAAACGGGCCATGCGCCTCGCAGAGGTGCTTGGTGCCTTACAACATGGTTCCTCCTATGCCCAAGGACAGAGTTTTCTTCTGGCTACATTTGCAAAGTGTTCCCTAGCAGATAGATTAAGACAATACAATATTTTGGGTCATAATATAAATATTTATTCTGCTTTGGCCAATCACTGAGAAGTCGGAGATGTGGACTGAGGAAAAACATAAATATTTGGAAAGACCTTCAAGAGGGGTCCTTCAGTTCCAGGCCTAGCCTGGAGAAGATGTATGTGTAAAGGATCCAGTCCTTGCCTCCAAGCCTTACTGTCGGGGGAGGGTAAAGCTGTAAGGCGGTATTTACCTGGGGTATCTCTACCAGGAGCATGTTTAGGGGAGCCTGCTATCCAGGATAATGTCCAGGAGAACTTAAGGGAATTTAATAAGCTATCTTTGACAACCAATAGAGGTACTTGAAGGGTCCATTGTCATTGGGAAGCTAATACAGAATAATTTAGGGCCACCAATTAGCAGAGTCTGCTACTAGAGAAATTAGACCCACCAGCCAATTTTGTATTGCTGATATAAGTGGTCTGAAATTTCTTTTTGCTGTTCCAGGGTACCTGTGCCCCTAACCCTCTTTTCCTAGACAACTGAGCCAATACATTTTGCAAAACAAGATTGGAGGCCTTGAAGTCTGTCTGCCACAACTAAAGGCCTGTTGGGACGCTCACAGTGTGCAATACAATAAAGGTAAGCAATTTCAGTACAGAAGAGGAGCCTGTTCAACCGTGCAAGACTGAAGATAAGGCTGGAGTTCAGCTTTAATGACTCATCAGTCCCAGTGACTTGTGATCTATCAGACATCTTCGAACAAGTTTCCAATCAAAAAATTGCCTCAAGCAAGCAGCGTTGCTATGCTGTCCCAAACCCAAAGGTCTTTAGGAATTCTCTATCATGTAGTACATTTTTATTTGTAAAACAATCAATATACTGTATATTACAAAAGCAATTCTGACACTGATAAATAAAAAAAACTACAATAAAAGTGTTCCCAGATCATTATAATTATCTTGCACACCAATCTAGCATTGTGTACAGATATTAAAAGTGAAAGTGTGTTCAGATAATTGCTGATTTCCTTTTTTCATGTTGGTGTTGCAACTAGCATGACCTGGGAGTTGAAAATATGGTCTTACTTATCCAAGAAGTCTCCAAAGACAAATCCTTGTTCTAATATATCATGGCAGTTACACCACACTGCAACACATCTTACAATCTCACATGTCTGTTTCAACCTTAATCATTTGACATCTGGATGCCAGAGTTCTGTTCCCTGCAGAATTAGAGGTGAATGGACCATTCTAATGAACCATCTTGAAAACTGAGAGGTATAGATGATGAAATCAGCGTTACCATGGAAACCTTCAAAGAACTTCTATACATTGATCATCTAAAGATAAAGAACATAACTGAACGGAGAAAGTAGACAGGGTTACTAAGCAGTGCAGTTCTTTGTGAGGTGTACTCAGTTCAATATGGATCTGTTCTGACCATTCTTAACATATTCCATCCATTGCATCAGCAGATGCTCTCTTCTACTTCCACTCCAAGCATCATAGTGTAAGCATGGAACCATTTTAACTCCTGTCATGAACTCCTTTTGATCTACTTGTTTATTTGTTTGTTGGCTGTTTCTTGGTTTTCTGATTTGTGGTATTGGTTTGTTTTTTTTCTGATAGTGCAGCCCCCGAAGTTTTTCTGGTCACAAAATCTAAAAGTTCACATTTATTAAGTTATAAAAGTAAAAGAAAACCCTAACTAAAACCAATTGCCATTTTTAAAAATAGAAAACTTGTTCTCAAATTTTTTATCTTTTGTTGCATCTTGGTGTTGCTAATCTCTTGCAACCTCCTTGCTGCCATTTCCTGTAAACAGCAATGGATTCATGCCATTTCTCAGGGCAGGTTTACCATTGGTGACAACAGTGGCTGCATAATGTGTGTTGAATTGCACATTTGTAGTCTCATTTGGAAGCCCATGTGACAGGATGACAAAATGAGAGCACATCTGGGAGACAGGGACATATTGCCACTTTAAAACGGGAAATACCTAAACATGGACATTGTTGGCAGGATCACCAGGTATTATTTAAATAAAAGCTGCAAATTTAGAAATATTGAATGTGAATTTCGAAATTACATCAACATTATTATCAACAGGTATTATTACAGTTCTATTA
>NW_017307565.1:224202-258971 GCF_000935625.1 Nanorana parkeri
TTAAAGCCAAATTCATTTTTTTTCTTGGGGGGGTGGGGGGTGGAATAAATTGTCACCCTTGCCGTAACTATTCATCTTTTTTTTAGTTTTGGGCAGCCCACAATTTTTTTCTTTGCAACTTCTAGCTGTGCGCATATGTGATGTCTACAGCTGATGTCTGCTTCTGTGCTGCATTTCTAGAAACTTTTAATAACTTGCTGGTAATAGCCCAACATTGTTTTCTTTAGTCATGGAAAGAGTAGGGGAAGGGTTAGAATGTACCAGAGCATCACATCATTATCCCATCTAATGCCATAGTTGCCAATAAAGGTCTAGCAGGGCTAAAGGGAGAGGCAGAGGTTTCTACATATGGAGGTAGAAGGGGTGAGCAGGTCCTGCAGGACAAACTGGTGGTCTGGCTGCATCATGTAGATGCAAGGCACATGTGCATTATTATATCTGAGAGTGGCTGTGCTATACAGTTAGAGCACATCAAGCAAGTAGTTTTATAACTGGTTTTGTAAGCCTTCCTCTTCTTCCTCGTCCAAGGCAAGGAGCAGCCAATTGTCTGCGACTGATAATACACCCTGTTTTCCTCCTCCTATTCTGCTTATCTCACCAGCACCACAAATTGACAAGTGGGCTCAATTGATGAGGAGCGGGTAGTTGATAAAGTGGCAGACCATACATGAGTGCCACCAATTTGAGATGAGGAAACTGAGAGAGAGTCAGAACAGCAGTGAAGGAGCATTGTGTGCAGAGGTAGTTTGCATAGGCCTGGAGAGAGCTAATCCTAATCATCCTAATCCACATACCAAAAGCAATGGAGGCTCCACCAAATAAAGAAGAGTCCAAGGGAATATCCATTGGTAAGAATAAAAGCATCCAAGTGCCAATGTGTTTCGAAGACAAACACGAACCCTGTTCATCAAGGCTTAAAAACATTCACAGTGGTTGCTGAGATAAGAACATCACCTTTAGGTGTAATTCCAAGGGGAAATGCTTTGGGAAATGGACTCAGGGAAAGTTACAGTGGTACTGAACACAAAAACAGGGGCACATGCAGTAGTCAGCAATTGGGAAGCTGCCAATTGCTAACTGCTGCATGTGTCCCTGAAGGTGATGCCCTGGTGAAGAGGGTCTGTGTTTGCCCCGAAAACATGTTGTTACTTTGATGCTTTTGTACTTACCAACGGAAACTCCCTTTGGATTCTTCTTCATTTTGATGGTGCCTTTGCTGTCTTTGTTCTAATCAACTTCTCCAGGGTGCCTTCCTTTTTTTAATTACTCAATTTTTATGGTTTCTTTCGGCATACAAACATTTACATCTGGTCATTTCACATATTAATGCTACTGACCATATACAACTATAAAAAAACAAAGAAGAGAAGAAGAAAAGAGAAAAAGAAGAAGGGAGGGTGGAGAGAATAAAGGGAAAAGAAGGGAGAGGGGGAGGGTGGTCGTCCGACTTTCTTCACCATACTTCTAATTTATAGAGAAATGTATTATTAGTATTGCTATCCTCGTAACCCAGGGCCTAGGTTCTGCCTTTCCTAACCCTCTAGGTCTAATGGTCTGCACTTGTTCCTTCTTCTGTGCCCGTGTGGCTGATGATGTTCTCCTGTATGCGTCTATCTGGTATCTTGTTGGTTTCCCGATAATCTTCTGTAATCATTCCACGCTTGCCATGTTGCTTAATTTTTTTTAAAGGTGTTTCTACGAGTGGACGTCAATTCCTCCATCAGTCTATAATATTCAACTCTGTTATACCACTCTATTATAGTTGGGATGGTAGTTTGGTTCCAGTGTACTGGTATTATAGTCTTTGCAGCGTTCAATAAGGGGGTTATCAGTGATCGCTTAAAGATCGGAGTCGGAAAGTCCATGAGGTGAAGGAGGCACACCGTTGGGTCCAAAGGTAATATGACTGTGGTGATCTGCTCTATCTGGTCTACCACCTGCGCCCAAAAAGGTTGTATTCGCGGGCAGGACCACCACATGTGTATGTAGGTGCCTACTTCACCGCAGTGTCTCCAGCATAGCTCCGACCGAGATGCGTGCATTCTATGTATACGTTCTGGGGTGTAGTACCAACGTGCTAAAAAGTGTCTAGTGTCGGTCCCCAGAGTACTAATAGATGTGGTGACGTTAAGATTTAAGACTTTTTGTTTCTGTGCATTGGACCAAGTAATCTTCAAGGAGAACAAAAAATGGGGATAGAAGCGCTACTACCATAAGGAATTGGTTTTAAGCAAAATTGGGGAAAAGTTACCACAAAGTAATAGCTGATGTGATATCATCGACGAGGGGTGAATAGAAGGGGGACTTCCACTGGTGGGGATTGTGTACAATCAGTTGAGCTTGTGGGAAGGTTAGTGGGAATTGAGGGTTTGGGGGGTGCTGGATGGTGGTGGGAGCCTGTGTCCGATTAGTGTATGGAAGGGGGTGACGAGCACGGGTGGACATGGGCTGTTGGATGATGTTGGGACTGAGGGGGGGTAAGGTGCAGCTGGTGTGCACTGTGTTGCTGCTTGAGGATGATGGGCCTGGCGACTGAAAGTGACAGGTCAGTGTGGGCATATGCACTAGGTGGATCGGGTGCGTGTGTGTGTGTGGGGCCCCTCGACCCCTCGTCGATGATATCGCATCAGCTATTACTTTGTGGTAAGTTTCCCCAATTTTGCTTAAAACCAATTCCTTATGGTAGTAGCGCTTCTATGCCCATTTTTGGTTCTCCTTGACAAACGTCGGCCACCCCGGTCCGCATTCCTAGAAGCTGCACACCTAGCGTGAACAAAACCCATACCCAATCACCCTCACCCTCGTGGTAGCGCTGTCTCAGGGGACTGCAATCCCAATTTTTCAAGTAATCTTCAAGTCCTGTTCCCATTGTCTTAAGTATGGTGGAAACGCGTTAGTCTGTAGATCTAATAGGATCGTATATAATTGTGATATCCCATGTCGTGGGGGTTCCAAAGAGGAGAATAGTTTCTCCAGCGGTGTAAGCTCAGAAGTGGTACGCAGTGGCTTTGAGAGTGACATAATAAAATGTGATAGTTGCCTATGTCTCCATGTGTCAAAAGGGTAGGTTCCCCATTGTTCTCTAAGGGTTTCAAGTGAAAGTGGCTTATCTTTTTCACACGCCTGGAAAAGTTTTAGACTAGTGTGAGCAGTCCATTTGAGAAAACCAGAGTTGTGCAATCCAGGTGGAAAAAACGTGTGGCCTGTTACTGGCATTATAGGTGAGTTGTGTTGACCTATCGTCCGATTATATAGTGCATTCCATATACATAGTGTTTTGGAAGTGAGTGGCGAAGTTAAAGAATGTAAATTCCAGTGTTCCTGTGGTATCCAACAAATAGTGGGTATGTTTTGATTAGCAAGAGAGTTCTCCAATTCCACCCATCGTTTAGTCTTCATGTGGAAGTGAAAGTCCAACATTCTATTGAGTGCAACAGCCTGGTAGTAGCAGTTAAAATCTGGCAGTGCTAATCCCCCCTGACGTCTAGTCCTAATAAGAACTCCGTGGGAGATCCTGGCGGGAGACCTTGTCCAGATATACCTTCAAACCACCGACTTAAGAGCACGTAGATAATACCTGGGCAGTACGATCGGAATGGTTTGCAATATGTATAATATCCGAGGTAATATAGTCATTTTAATTACATTTATCCGTCACGTCAGAGAGATACCTGGGCGATGGTTAAGCCACTTATTAAGGTCCCTGCTAATATTATTTAGCAGGGTCATGTAGTTCACAGTGAATAATTCCCTGGTCTTGGGGGTAAGGAATATGCCAAGATATTGCATGTTCTGGTTTTGCCAACTAAAGGGCATCGATTCTTTCAAAGCTGTAACTATATGTGCTGGAGTAGAGATATTTAACATTTCTGATTTTGAAAGATTAATTTTAAAGTTCGCTATTTGGCTATATATTTCCAGTTCTTGTAGTACTGACGGGAGTGATATCTGCGGTTGTTGAATAAAAAACAGAATGTCATCCGCGTAGGCGGCTAACTTGTGTTCTGTAGTGCCTACTGTAATCCCTGAGATGTTATTGTTGCCTCTTATATTAATAAGGAGGGGCTCCAATGACAGGGCGAACAGTAATGGAGATAGTGGACATCCTTGTCGTGTTCCGTTATATAGGGAAAATTTAATTGAGAGGACCCCGTTAATCTTAATCTGGGCGGTGGGGTTTTTATACAAGGCCATTATTCCCGTCAGTAATCTAGGCCCCAGACCCATGGCTTGTAGAGTGATCCAAAGATAGTCCCAGTCAACTCTGTCAAATGCCTTTTCCGCATATGTAGATAGAAACAGAGTGTGGTTCGGTGATAAAGAGGCCTGGTGAATTAGGCTAATTGCTCTCTGGGTGCTATCTCTAGCTTCTCTGCCTGGGATAAAGCCTGTCTGATCTGGTGATATTAATTGGGGGATCAGGCGATTGAGTCTAGTGGCCAGGATTTTTGCCAAAATTTTGGTATCTGTGTTTAGTAACGATATCTGCCTATAGCTGCCACATACGGTTACGTCTTTACCTACTTTGGGGAACACAGATATATGTGCATGTAAGGTATCTGATATTGGTGACATGCCCATCAGGAGGGAGTTGAAGTACTTACATAAGTGTGGCAATAGGTAGTTCTGGAATGTTTTATAATATTGTAGTGTGAATCCGTCAGGGCCAGGACTTTTCCATTTGGCCATGGCGGCAATCACTTGTTGTATCTCCTCTATACTTATGGTGGAATCCAAGTTTTCCGCCTGATCTTTGCTTATTGATGGTAGGGGTTTTGAAGCTAGGTAGGTCCGGATACGGGTTAAATGTTTCTCTTTTGTTGCTGCATCGCCCTCGGATCTCACCCTATACAAGGCAGAGTAGAAGTCCCTGAATACATTAGATATCAAGGGTGATGTATGTACCATTACGTCATGTTTAGTTTTAATCTTGGCTACAAAGTTTTTAGTTTGTCTATCTTTCAGGAGCTTAGCGAGGGGTTTCCCCGGTTTGTTACCTAATTCGTAAGAACTTTGTGATAAATAATTTAAAGATTTTTTATATTTAGAGGATAGTTCCTCCTTCAGGTCCTCCCTAGCGTTTGTTAAGTCTTTCAGCGCTGAGGCTGTCAGGGTTCTTTTATGGATCTGTTCTAGTCCAGTTACTTTTGCTATCAGTCCCTTTACTTTAGGGGCATGATCCTTCTTTTTACAAGAGCCCTGAGAGATGAGGGACCCTCTAATTGTGGCCTTGTGGGCTTCCCACACAATGCCCGGCGATTCTTCACCCGCTGCATTTTCCACAAAGTAATGGGAGAGATCTTTTGAAATGGCCATCACTATGCTATCATCCCACAAAAGAGATTCATTCAACCTCCATGTGGGCAGCGTATGCCTGTCCCCAGTGAGCTTCACGGTTGCCATCACCGGTGCATGATCCGAGATGGTGGCGTTTAGAATGGTTGCGTCCTGTACAATTCCCAGATGATAGTGGTCCACCAATATATAATCTAGTCGTGTATAGGTGTTGTGCACCGCCGAGTAGGCAGTGTAATCCCTAACTCGGGGGTGGTGTATTCTCAATATATCTATCAATTGTAGTGCGTGTAACATGGTTTTAAATGACTTAAGTCTCTTATAGGCTATACGCGAGCGTCCTGTAGATGAATCTAGGGAGGGGTCTATATGGATATTAAAGTCTCCTGTATATATTATACAGGGTGCCTTCCTGGCCTCTGGAGTCTCTTGTAGGTAGAAGCCACTATCAAACAACTGAACCCCACAAAATTAACCCATACTACAACAATGGGACATTTACAATTAAAGATCACAGCGTCTCTCACTCTTCCTTGCTTATGTATCCTAATCCATATGGCAGCCCTGTCCCACAGGTACAGGCCACTGCTGTCCCTAGGGGTGGTTGAAAACTCTTTAGTGTGGCTTTTTTTTAACATATTTACTGCTGACAGCACTGTTATGGTTTACAGTCTCAACCTGCAGGGTATCAGCTGTGCTAAAAGTACCAGCAATTTGGGTACCACATGAATGAAGAGGCACCTGACTCAACACCCCAAAGCTTTGAGGGAGCAATATCTCAATGATATCAGTCAGCAGAAAAAGGCTTGCACTCACCCTCTAGGGAGATTCCCTAGCTGGCACCTAAATATAAACAGAGGGGGTGGGGAATACTGGCTGATGTCATGATGGTGAAAGGGAACAGAAAAAGGGATAGGTCACTGGTTGCTGAGATGCCTAAGTCCAATAGACTCTAGGCAATCAATGATGTGGCTGAGTGGGCAAAACCTGATGGGGATGTTGAGGTACTAGTTCTCCATCAGGTCTGCTCTAGACATGTGCGATTCGGTTTGTTCCGAAATTCGTTTTGGACGAATTTTCGGAAATTCAGAGATTTGGATGCATCCGAATTAAAGCTAAGACGAATGCAAACGAATCCAAAATTCCCGATTTCCCGAAATTCGTTATTGGACGAATTTCGTTGCAACAAAACGACATTAGGAATAAAAAATTACATTTCTATAGTTAAAGTACAGAAGTAATAGCGTAGAGGTTAGAGGACAGGTTTGCCATTGTCAAGGTCGCAGGTTCTAGTCCCGGGTAGGGATAAAGTTTTTTTTTTTCTTTGCTTTTGAATTGGCATTCTCCTATTGACCTAAATGACTAAATGTCATTTTTTTTTTTCATTTTGCTATTGGACGAATTCCGAATTTTTACAGACTGCAGAATTTTTTTTAAAAAAAAGCGTGAGGTTTCCCCCCAATTCATACCAGACCCTTTAGGTCTGGTAGGAATGTTAGGAGGGACCCCCCCCCCTTATAACACAAAAAAAGTGCGTGGGGTTCCCCCCAAAATCCATACCAGACCCTTAAGGTCTGGTAGGAATTTTAAAGGGGAACCTCAGCCCCCAAAAATGGGGGGAAAAACTTTAAATAAGGGGACACCCAGATGCCGCCCCCCGACTGTGAACAAGTAAGGGGTTAAAGGGTTAAATCAAATAGTTAGTAAAAAGTCCAGACTTTTGACAAAATCCTTTAATTGAAAAAAAAATAAAAAATTTGACTATTCCTTTAATAATTTTTTTTTTAAAAATGGCTCCATCGATGTAATCCAGAGTCAGGATCAGGATGCAGCACCCCCGCCGAAATAAAAAAAAGTCCTGCCGCAGACGACCACCCAAATCCAACGAAAAAATGACAGATGGGCGGAGCGAGCCATGACGTCACGGCTCGCTCTGCCCATTTTACATTCACAGCTGTCAAATGCTACATATTGCATTCATATATATCAAATGCTTCTATAGTTAAAGTATAGAGGCTATAGAGTAGTAGTTAAAGCACAGGCCCCAGCATTGGTCCCAGGTTCAGGTCCAGGCATGGGCGAGTGAAGTTTTTTTTAATTTTAATAAACTAATTTCGGCAGTACTACCGCTAACGAATTTCGTCCGAAACTAATTTAATTTCGGACCTGAAAAACGAAACGAAACAAATTTTTTTTTTTTCAA
This sequence comes from Nanorana parkeri, assembly GCF_000935625.1. Classification (NCBI taxonomy): domain Eukaryota; kingdom Metazoa; phylum Chordata; class Amphibia; order Anura; family Dicroglossidae; genus Nanorana; species Nanorana parkeri. The sequence goes on from NW_017307565.1 coordinate 231,701, forward strand.
AACGAAACTAAACTAAGCAAATTTTTTGCTGGTGCACATGTTTAGTCTGCTCTGCTTCTGATTAACAGCAGGCTTTGAGCAGCTTCCATAGCCAATAGCAAGCTGGATTTTAACGATCAAATCCGCCAACTGCCTACTGTCAATCAGCAGCAGAGCAGACCTCATGGGGAACTGCAGTCGTGGCCAAAAGTTTTGAGAATGTGAAAATTAATATTTGTGTCAAAGTCTGCTGCTTCAGTGTTTCAAGATCTTCTTGTCAGATGTTACTATGGTATACTGAGGTATAATTACAAGCATTTTGATAAGTGTCAAAGGCTTTTATTGACAAATAAATTTTGCAAGTTTATGCAAAGAATCAATATTTGCAGTGTTGACCTTTCTCATTCAAGACCTCTGCAATTCGCCCTGGCATGCCTTCAATCAACCTCTGGGCCACATCCTGACTGATGGCAGCCCATTCTTGCATAATCGTGCTTGGAGTTTGTCAGAATTTGTTGGGGGGTTTTTTGTTCACCCGCCTCTTGAGGATTGACCACAAGTTCTCAATGGGATTAAGTTCTGTGGAGTCTCCTGGCCATGGGCCCAAAATTTCAATGTTTTGTTCCCCATGCCACTTAGTTATCATTTTTACCTTATGGCAAGGTGCTCCATCATGCTGGAAAATGCATTGTTCGTCACTGGTTGGGAAAAGTTGCTCTTGGAGGATGTTTTTGTATTATTCTTTATTCATGGCTGTGTTCTTAGGCAAAATTGTAAGTCAGCCCACTCCCTTGGCTGGGAAGCAACCCTACACATGAACGGTCTCAGGATGCTTTACTGTTGGCATGACACAGGACTGATGGTAGAGCTCACCTTTTCTTCTCCGGACACAGTATTTTCCGGATGCCCCAAACAATCGGAAAGGGGATTCATCAGAAATGACTTTACCCCAGTCCTCAGCAGTCCAATCCCTGTACCTTTTGCAGAATATCAGTCTGTCCTTGATGTTTTTTCTAGATAGAAGTGGCTTCTTTGCTGCCCTTTTTGACACCAAGCCATCCTCCAAATGCCTTCACTTAACTGTGTGTGCAAAAGCACTCGCACCTGCCTGCTGCCATTCCTGAGCAAGCTCTGCACTGGTGGTGCCCCGATCCAGCAGCTGAATCAACTTTAGGAGATGGTCCTGGCACTTGCTGGACTTTCTTGGGTGCCCTGAAGCCTTCTTTACAACAATTGAACCTCTCTCCTTGAAGTTCTTGATGATCCGATAAATGGTTAATTTAGGTGCTATCTTAGTAGCAACAATATCCTTGCTTGTGAATCCCTTTTTATGCAAAGCAATGATGACTGCACATGTTTCCTTGCAGGTAATCATGGTTAACAGAGGAAGAACATTGATTTCAGAGTGGTCTCCAGCCTTGTCCTTGTCAACACTGACACCTGTGTTAACCAGAAAATCACTGACATGATGTCAGCTGGTCCTTTTGTGTCAGGGCTGAAATGCAGTTGATTAAGTTTATTCTCATGGCAAAGAAGGTCTTTGCAATTAATTGCAGTTGATCTGATCACTCTTCATAACATTCTGGAGTATATTCAAATTTCCATCATACAAACTGAAGCAGCAGACTTTGTGAAAATTAATATTTGTGTCATTCTCAAAAGTTTTGGCTATGACTGTAGTCTCTCAGAGTTCACCATTAGGTTCTGCCCCCACTGTCACCATTACTGGTTGTTAGGGGAGCTGTCAGTATGCTGGTATGGACACTCCTACTTTTTTCTTCCATTATATGCTCAGTTTAATCAGATTGGTTTTTATAAAGGTTTACTTCATCAACTCACCAATACAGTTAGATAACAACAAAAACACATTTTGTGTACTTTGTTATTCCTTTTTCTGAGTTTTGCATGGGACTAAACGGGAGATGCAATTTCCATGGAGCTGAACAGGGCTGCACAGTCCAAAGTGTGCGAAAATTTAAAAGCCCCTCTGCTAAACTAAGAAGTATTTGAATGTTGTCCAGCAACCAGCTGTGTCTACATGATGCTATGCATGAAAGCTTCTTTTTTATATTGGAGTTTTTTGGGAAACACAGCAGTGCATCAGGTAAAAATAGACACAGGCAAGCATCTTTACACATTTTTGTAGGGGAATCCAAAGAAAACATATTAAAATAGGTCAAAGTATTTTTTTACTATTCACATTAAAATTATTTATCACAGACTTAAATATTAATCATATGCTGGAAAAAAATATAAAATTGTACTTTTAATTTAAATTTTTCTGACTGCTGTTTAGTTGTTGGGACTTTATATTTTATATGAAAAAGGCTGAAGGGCAGAACACTCAGGGGCAATTTGCAGTAAAGTTTCAGACCCCAATTAGTTAATGCCAGGAAGGCTTGGTACATGCAGCTCGCCCACTTACATACCTATAAAGGATTCTTTATAGCTGATGGAGGTGACAGTAAAGAAGAACAAAGGAAAAAAACACACATTTTTCCATTATGATGGGTGTCTGCTGTTTGAGCACCACAGGCAGATAATAGAACAGTAGAGAAGGAAAAAGATATTTATAAAAAGCCTGCAGTCACATAAGAAGGTCTGCTGAAAGGGCACACTACCTAAACAGTACACTATTTGGAACAGTGAGCCAATGAAGTTTTAAACTCTACAGTTTCTGAAATGTAACATAAATGTATTGAACTACTTTGTATAGCACTTACATTTTTGTAGTAATTTACAGAGAGCCATTTACATCCACGATTGTCCTTAGGAAACTTACAGTCTAGCAGTCCTAGTAAAGCCATATACACACACGCACACACACACACACACACACACACACACACACACACACACACACACACACACACACACACACACACTAGGGCCTATTTGGAAGAATTCCAATCAACTTATCATTCTGTTTTTAAATTGTAGGAAATTAAAGTTGCAGCGTTTCGCAGCTCACAATATTGTGTTTCTACTCTGTGAATGGTACTGCAGATTCTCACGATGTTGGAAGTTTGTGATTCTAGTTAGCCATGAAGGAATATGATTGTGGCTACCTTATGTATGACTTCACCCCAGGAGAGAGATTCCGGGCCAGGAACCTAGTACTGGAGCCAGATGAGGTCAATAAAATGTATGCAGTTTTCACAGTTCAGATTTCCATTCACAAAATAACATTGACAATGCTTGTCTACGATGTACATGCAAAATGCAGTATCCCTTAGCAACTTATAGAGATTAATTTCTCTGGAGACCAGTTTGAGACATATTCCCATTGGTTGCTGAGCCATATCACTTTGCACTTTGCTTCTTGCCATGTTTTATTAAAAAAGCTTAATAGCAGGACTCATAACAATCATCTTGCTGTAGGAACTCTGCTGCAGACTAGTGTAGATTGAAATCCAGACAAGGCAGACTTCACTTCCAACCTCCATACCACTTAAGGTAGTTCTGGATGTGTTTGGATGTAGCAACTGCTGTAGAAGGTCTGAATATTAAGGATGACTAGAAGATTCCAGGGTCAGAGACTACCAGAGAGGGAACCCTGGACAGATTCGTTCCATCACCGAACCTGGATAATTGTGGGTGCCCTTTAGGAACCTGAATCCATTTGGACTGAGGAATAAAGGTCCACTTTAAATCAGAGGTTAACAAATGCGTTTTCTACTTCAAATTATTTTCCAAGAATCTTGAGCAGATCTATGTGGCTTCTGCATTATCTTAGCAATTTTGTTTTAACAAATTCCAATCACTGATCATGTCATTACAGTATGTTGGTGGAAAGATAAATTCTGCTTCAAGGCTGTAGATAGACTAGTATATGGGTTCTAGGTAAGTAGTTAATGCGTGTGTGTGTATGTGTGTATATATATACAGTATATATATATATACACACATACACACATACACACACACACACACACACACACAAACACACACACAAACACACACTGTGCATATGTTAAGCCACAAGATAATATGGAATATAACAAAGTCTTAAAGCAAGTTTATTAGTTGTGTACTTTCTTCCCCAGAACCGTGATTACCAGTTTATAGCTTCATTACTGGAAGATTAAATCTTGTGGGAAAACTAAAAAAGTTAACTTTCTAACAACACTGTGTAACTGGAATCATTAAGCATTTTAATGCTCAAACTTATTGTCATTGAGAACTTCAGATGTTGAAATTAAGTATTAGGCAACTGGCTATTTATTGTGAACAAGAGTAGGAAGAGTTGAGTTTTAATGATTGGAATTAATAGACTTTGCAAAGATATTAGAGACACAAATTTGTAAAAACGTATCTATTACTTTCACCATTATTTTGATGCTGTATTTCCACTCATACTAAGCTGATACAATGATTTATGTAGATATATTATGTATCAAGACCTCTGTCGACCCCACCTTGCAGTTTGAGTTTCTTAGTGTTTATGTTTTAAAATTAGGTAGTCCGATTTAGGTTAAAAAAAAAAGCTTTGCATTTATTTGTCAAACACATGTTGGTAAAAAAATGTTTAACTTTAGATATGATACTTACTTTTCCTTAGCAAGTAAACCCCACACTCACCATCACCCATAGCTGTTTGTTTTTTTAGGTTGATTGAAGCCCAACAGCTTCAGGTTAAAGGGAACAGTTTTTGGGGTTAGCTTCAAAATTAAGTTTAAGTGTACGATGGAGATTTAGAAGCAAAGGATAATTTTGGAAGGGTTTAGGAGTCAGGAAGAATGAAAGTCTAGGACAGGTTAGAAGTTAGAGATATGCTCATGCATACTTTCATCATCACTTCTTTTTAAAGTTGAAAGCCCTGGCCCAGAGATTGCCAGTCCAAAGACCTAATGCACCATGAAAAACGGCATTTAGTAAGACTTTCAACCCTTATGTTTTACTTATCACCCTCAATAAAAGAGTGGATATACCTGCAGGCATAGAAGAAATTTACCTAAGGTATATTATTCACTCTAGTATAGCAGAAATAACAGCATTTACATTTTAAACAGGCTCAGAAAGAAAAAAAACATTTTCTAAGAATTTTTATGGGTGTCTGCACAGATGGAATATATAGCATGCCTTTATTACATGGCTAATTTTAGCTTGAAGAATAAGATCCCATTTTATAAACCTGCAATGTTTTATGTTTTCTGTGTTTTCCCTCCTTGGCACATGTCTGTAGAAAAAGTCAGCAGATGTAAAAAAAATGCCTTTTACAATAATGAAAGGATATACAGTATGTAGGAATGATCAAATTTGATTTGATTTGAAAAATGAGACAAACCACAACAGGCTACTAACTATTTTAGTTTGATAGAGATTAGAGCGGCATTTACAGTTTCTGATCTGTACACTTCATAATCAGAACACATCTTTTTTTTTTACTTTTCAAAGTATTTTATTGGTTTTTATGTTTTTAACAAAAGAAAAAAATATATAACATCAGTGCTTATAGGGTTACATACATATACAATGGTAACATACAAGCATATGAAGCATCGTGACAGAGTTAGCTGTCCCTGATCGGCCGTCACCTGTAGTGGCAGTGGAACAGTTTTACATACAAAGGAGCAGTATGATGTGCCTGTCAGGCAACTGTATGTAGTCATCACAGAACACATCTTTTTAATGATTCCTTGTAGTATGTTATATGAACTGTTTTTCAAATCTTCTGTAATTTATCATCATTTCCCGAGTCAGATGCCTCATAAGTGGTGACACTTCCTAAATGTGCCATCAATGTAACTGTCACTGTGCCTTAATGCTGCATCCTGGGAGAGTGCTGGAGTCTTGTGGAATTTTGGGTACTCAGCTCTCTGATGAGGCTGGGGTGAGGCACAGTGACATCACTAATGCCGCTGTTGCCATTAGGAAGCAACCAAAAGCCAAATCCAAGCTAAGTATTTTTTTCTTCCAGTTTATTTTCTTTGCATCTAATATTGGGTTTTAAAGTATATCTAAAGCCAAAACTTTCTTTTTCCTTTTGCTATAAAATAGGGAAGGGTAAAACTGCTGTCAGTTATTTTGTCATCTGTGACTTATTAGGAGGAGTTCTCTTCACTTCCTGCCCTGTACACTCAATAGGAAGTGAGGGTATATCTTTCCAATGTGAGGGAAATCCCATATTAGCCAGTTGTCATAGGAACAAATGTTCCCACTGGAAACTATATTCCTGTTCTAGTGGCAACTAAATAATGGTAAACAACACAAAAAACAAAACAAGAAACTTCGGTAGAAAAATAAATATACAAATCTGCAATAACTTAAAACATTTTTTACAGTATGCTCCTCTAGCCACTATTATCTTTAGATGAATCATTCTCTAAACAATTCTCTGTGAAATGCTGCTGGATGGACAAAGAATGAAAATTTAAAAATAGAGAGATAGGCAAGACTACACCCATGGGAAGATAAGGCAGTTTATACAAAAGTTTGATTTATCTACCAAGACTAATAAAAATCACCCTGGGATTTCCAAACAAATATACCCTTTAAAAAGACAAGTTGACTATGATAGATCTTAAGTTAGAACTACACAAGACTCTTGGAAAATTAACCCAAACCAACTAATTAAAAGAAAACCATTTAGATAAAATATCGCCTTCAGAACATTTACCATGTGCTACGTACACAGCCATCAATTGCTATGTAGACATCCAGACAAGAATGAAATAGTGGGACATCACCAGGACCTCCTTCAGAGATAGGTTCCAACCAAAATCTACTAATAAATACATCAATGGGGAGAATCACACATCACTGAGACTTCCACCAATTCAGATACATATTTATCAAATTACAGCTACAGAAGAACCTTTTTAGCCACCATGAAGTAGATTTTTCAAATAGCACATCTCAGTCATTAATACATGTCCTAACCAGGGAAGAAGTGTACCTGCTTTAAAAAAAAACCTGAATAATTGTCCAGTATGTACAGCAAAACCCACATTTTTAACTGTTTGTAGATCTCCGGAATTTGGTTTTCATAACAAAGTAGTAGTGCCATTGTGTTTTATATTGTTGATAATTATATCATATGCTAATTGTATAACAATCATTATTTTGCTGTTTTCATTTTTTTCATACATTTTATATATTTATAGTGCACATTAATTTTTAAATGTTATATCCTTTTACTTGTGGCATAGCCCTAATGAAGTAGGAGTGGCTTTCTTTTTAATTTTTATTGAATTACACTTTACTTCACTCTTTCCACCATTGGTGTGATATTCTGACTGCTTCTGTATATTTTGACTTTCCCAGGACTCCTTTCTCTCTGGGCGTCTTCTGGTTTATGTGAACAGCCTCACTGAAGCTAGTCAGCTTGAGTAATGAGATTATCCTTTACAATACTGATGTTGACAATGAAGTTCTGGGGGTTATTCACAAAAGGGTGAAGAGTTTGGAGAGGGAGGAGAAGAGAACAATCCAGGACAACATAGCTGAACTGGAAAGTGAGCTGAATTGGAGAGTTTTTTAAAATCAGCTTTTTTTGTCCTAGATTGTTCACTTCTCCTGCCTTCTCCACACTATTCACCCTTTAGTGAATAACCCCTCTAGTGTCTCAATGTGTATATGTTTCGAGCAATAAAAGTCTGACAGTGGTTTTGACTTCTTACTACTCTAATCAGAAAAACAATGTTTGCCTTAGTTATACTTTAAGTGGAACTCAAGTCAAAATAACTATTGTAGTTTTGAATAGAATGGGGAATGATTAAAACCTCTTTCAGGTTTGTATTGCTTGAAATTAGAATACACTTAAAAAGGTGTAATTATCACATACAGATGTGTAAAATCTACCTTTATTGATTTATAAAATTAATATTGTCTAATTTGGTGCCACATATCAAGCACCAAACCACAACAAACAACAACAAAAACATCTGCACAGGTCTGTCCAAAAATATATATGGTGACCACCCTTTTGGTGTATGAACATAATTTTCACATTGGGACAAAATTGAATAATAGTTATTTATTGATAGAACCATTAATCTTTGCTGGAGTCTGACCCAAAAAAAAAGCATGCTTTTAGATTTGCTATAATTTGTAGGAGATACATCTTCCACATAGATAATATCAATTCAGATAAATTAAACCCTTAGGGTTGGCTCCAACATCCGGCAGATAGCTGGAATCTAATCAATGGATGCCTCAAATAGAACAACTTATCACAACTTGAAGATGCATTTATGGCAAATACGTATTTTCTTGTCACTGGGATTCCTCCTCCCAGCTGGTTGTGACTCTTATGAAGTATTGAAATTGTACTGTGGATAATAAGCATCAGGTCAAAGGAAGTATATTAGGAATATAAAAAGTGTTTCTAGTCGCGCCACAGTGAAAGACCAACAGACCTATGGTACTATGGTCAAGAAATCTATAGTACAATACACCGCGCTATCTCCGTTAATAAAAATCCAAAAACCCCATGTGTGAAACAATTGTATAAAAAACTCAACCCAGGATGTGCTGCTTCCAGTGAAGTGAAGATTAAAGATAAATAGGTATCTCGGCTTATACTCGAGTATATACGGTATGCATGGGTGAAATAAACAAACAAAATATCTATCTATCTATCTATCTATCTATCTATCTATCTATCTATCTATCTATCTATCTATCTATCGAAATAATAAAATAGATAAATAAACCCAAAAAGGCTGGGGGAAGCAACAAAGTTCATATATTCGTGAAAAACTTGTGTGTAATATTGTGTTCCACCTTTATGTAGTGTAACAATGCTCCCCACTCACCAGATCCCCTTGATCAAATTGCCATTAGTGAAATATATCTTCTCTTTCTTCTTCTCTCTCTTATATTATGAATATGCTGCTAAGTATCTCATATCTAAAAAAAAAACCCTAAAAGCTGCTTTGAATGGTTGCAACTGTTGATTTGATTCCGATGCAATCTGTACGTACGTGGCTTTCCAGGAATGTTGCACTTAAAATGCTTTTTCAATTCAACGTGTTTCCAATTGATCAGAGACCATATAATTCAACGGCATATATTTTATTTTACATTCAGCCAGGTAAAGATGGATATAAAAACCAAAGGTAAAGGATATTTTAAATGCAATAGCTGTTTTTATATTAAACATTAAAAGGCAATTACACACACATTTGGAAAACTTTATGTAATAAAGCTTGTTTTAACAACATTTAGTCATAAATATGCAAACGTTTAATAGTTAGTCATAAATATTTGTATTTAGTATATAGAATAGAAACGTTTTGTTAACTTTGCATGCTATTTTGCATATAATCCTTTCGGCAATCTTCATTTCCTGATGCTACAGCATGACAGCATACAGATGAGACATAGCAAACATTGGTATTGGCTAAATTTGTAAATATTTGAAGGCATTTTTAGAGTTATTTAAAACTGAGCAGCCAAACTCCACTGTGGTCAATGCCACTGGATCAACCTTGCAATAGGCTAGGAATGTGCCATACATAGACCAGGCTGCAAAATAACCAGGGAGATACACCTAGGTATTATGCACAGGTAGATGAGATCCGTCCAGTAGAATGTCCCTTGAGATTAATCGGTGGATCTTCTCTATATAAGCTGTCTAAATTGTCTTAAACAACCACAATGCAATCATCCTACTGGATGCAGGAAGCCCCTGTCTGATACCACCAGGAACAAAAAACAGATTGTCCATCTATCTAAAAGTAAAGGTTTCCTTGACAAATACCTTTAATGTTACACCCAAATCCTGGAAGGGAGACTGCAGCACAGCCATTGGCTAGACATTTTAGGTGGGTAGACTGCTGGGGGATTCCTTGTATAACCTCATTACATGCAGGTAAGATCACTGCCCCCCGACCACCACCCAGAGAGGAAGAGGGCAATGCATGGCATTGGAATAAGCACATCAGATCAACTGTGTCCAATGTAAGTCCCTGTTCTTTCTGTTTTACATTACTGATCACTGCACTCTGTATTACAACTGACCCCTGCACTCTGCATTACACTATTGACCTCTGCACTACACTACTGACCTCTGCACTCTGTGTTACACTACTCACCTCTGCACTCTACGTTTCACCACTGACTTCTGCACTCTGGGTTACTTACTACTGAGCTCTGCATTCTGCATTACACAACTGACCTCTGTGTTACACTACTGACATCTGCACTCTGTGTTACAACTGACCTGTGCACTATGCATTACTACTGATCTCTGCGTTACACTATTGATCTATGCACTCTGCATTACACTACTGATGTCTGCACTCTGTGTTATACCACTGACCTCTGCATTGTGCATTACTAATGACCTCTACACTCTGCGTTACACCACTGATCTCTGCACACTGCACTCTGCATTACTACTGACCTCTGCATTGAAAACAAATAGGTTTGTAGGTAGTTTTGGATGTGAAACCTGATTTTTTTTTACCAGCAATGACAGGCATGAATTGACTGGTGGGAGTAGCAGCCACAGCAGATCTAAAAACGATAGGCAATTGTACTCTTTAAAAAAAAAGAGGCTTGCGCTCTCAACTACATACAAATTTGCCAAAACTTCAATTATATTTTTCACCACACAAGTCAGTGGTCTGGGTCCTTTTACAACACTGCATTGTCTTGAAAGTTCGAAGAAATTTCAAAACAGAGTGCATCAAAACAAAATACTAGTAAGCAGTAGATATATGCCCCAACATAAAGTTGGCAAAAAGTTGGCAAATACCAACAAACTTATCTGTATCAGCGCTGCTCGCTCCCGGCTGCAGAAGTCCCGGCTCCCGAATGCTGTGAAGGAGGAAGTGTTGGCGGGCGCATGTGCAGTCCAAATCAGTGGAGGGGAGCGGAGGAGAGCAACACTGAAGTTAAATGGACACAGCCAGGCAGCCGGGAGCACTCACACCAAACCGACTCTGTGGGACATGAGGAGTCTGCACTGATCAGAGACTGGCACCAGCGCTGGAGGGACTGTGGAAATTCAGTGGAAGGAAGAAGCTGTTCAGATCAAGAGGCATCAAATAAGGTAATTCCTTAAAGCAATAGGGGGGGGGGCTGCCTTTAATGTCACTTTAAGTAACACTTACAGGTCTTGTCCTTCCCCCAGCTTTTGACTGACAAATAAAAGGAGAAGCAGCATATGATGATCTCATCTGTCTCTCAGTCTGCTCTCTTCTCCTATAAGCATTCCTTGTTAGCGCACAATGAATACACCCCCACCACCACCTTCCATTTTGAGCTCTGCTGTACAGGGAATTGCAAGAGGCTAATAATCTAATCTAAATCTTAACTACTTACAGAGCTGCATTTTTAAATACTTTAAATATTCCAAAAGTATGTGCTTCAAACTGATAGTACCCTAAGGTGTTTCTAGGTTGTTTAGGTTGATTACCCAAGTCAACGTCATGACAAAAAAGTGGGAACTGAAGCAAAACATTAACATGGGGAAATAATATTTGGAGAAGAAAGTTGGTGACCTACTAGTGGTAATGGTGAGCGCTATTGGAGTTGGATTGGATTGGCTATTGCACTAAACTACAAAACAAGGCTTACTCACCTTTATGTTCTAGGACACCAGAAACAAGGCAGGACTACAAAACCCTGCCCCTCTCCCATTTTCCATAGCCTAGTGGTCCTGTAGTCCTTAGGGATAGCTGAAAACAATGTAACTGTTAATGGTGCAGCACAAGCAGAAAGCATAATTAGCTATCAGTTCACACCATTTCTGTCAAGATCAACAGATATTTCTTGAAATTATAAATCAGGTATAACAAAACATTTACAATTATACATTTACCAGGCCAAAAGGAACGAAAGAAGAGGGTTAGGGTTTACATACCCTTTAACTTTAAACCTGTGATTTTTTGTTTCCTCTTGGAAAAAAATAACAGTTTCTTCTTTGATGAAAGTGTGAAATTATTGATGGCCAAAAACAACCTTTAAAATGTATTATTCATTATATGTTAGAATTTACTATACCTTTCATCATATTATTTCCTGTGCAAAAACAGACTTTATTCCATTTTAACATATTATCCTATATCATGTAATCATTTGGTATAAATTTATTTTGTATCACTAATGCGTGATGTTTCACTCTTTTGATATAGGTAAAATGAGAATAAGTAATTTTCTGTAGTACTCAAAAACCTTTTTTCATGTAATATCAAGGTTTGTACTGGTTTTCTTTAGTGCTACAGACAAATGGATGCATACATAACAAAAAGGTAACCAGAGAGACTCTTCCATAAAAAAAAAAAGTATGCTTCGTATTATTGCACTTACAGCCTTCTTTTACAAACCTTTTAAAGGAAAGCCATTTGGACAGCTTCAGTTGGTCGGAAAATTAAAAGACGTCTTTTGTTTGAACTCATTCATACACACCAAGTATTTGCCTACGTTTTGCTGCTTTCATGAGGAGAAAGTTCAGTTTTGCAAATAGCATCGCCTTTGAGCTTGACTTCACACTTAACAGATTTTATGGCACGGCAGAATGTGGAGAGCCTATGTTAGCAGTAAGCTAATTTAATCCTTCCTCAGTTCACATGTATTACATTTATTAATAGAAAGCTTTATTATTTTGCTTTGGAAGAATGGGCAAAAAAACACAATGGCAGAAATTATATAGACTTGCATAGAAAGACAGCCTCTCAACCTCTAAGAATAACAAAACAAAGAACTAACAGAAGTTGACATGGGTTCAAGGAGCACTCAGGATTTTACAAAAGGGACCCTGAAAAATGAATTCTTTAACAGTACACCAATCAAAATTGAAATATAAACCTTTCAAAACATACAGTATATGGGGAACAGACTACCAGCTTAGCAAATATTCTTCACTCAAGCTTTGATGAACTGCACCTGATACTCCTGTTTCTAATTTTATTATTTAATCTGGTGATCCTAGAGCAGATTTGTTGGTGAAGCTAGAACATCCATCTTGTTTTTTTGCTCACAAAGAAAATATGCAAACCCCCCTTCCTGTATTAAAAAAACAAACAAGCTTAGTATAACCTCTCCTCTGTTGGTCCAGCACTGCCGATTCTCTTTAGTCAAAACAATACTTACATAATTCTGATAATTTCCTGTGATCTCAGCCTGTCATTAATACATCATTTTGGGGGTATGCCGTCCTTTAAGCTAGGGTCACAGCAATCCAGGACTGAGTGGTACTTATGTATCATTTTTTGAGAACATCTCAGTCTAGGAGGAATACCAACTCCTGCCACTACCAAGAAAGAAAAGGAAGCTCCTGTGATGTCATCAGACTATCTAGAAGACTGCAGGAAAAGGCATGTATAGGCAAGTATATTTAAAAGATCCTGGGGAGGGGGCGTGGCGTGATGGTGGCCTGAGCTAGACGTGCTTCCTGAGTGCTCCGTCCAGAACTACATTGTAGTGCCACGAAACTGCCTACTAAAGCTCCTAAAATGACCAGACATGGACACCGCAGACCCTCCAAGTCGGCAAGACAAACACGGAAAACACTGAGCCGGCCGGCGACCATTAAAAATTACTTTGATCCCCATGAGGCCGCCGATCGGCACCTAAACAAAATGGCGCCGCCGGGCCCTCGCATGCAGAGCGCTCTATGTGACCACCTAGCTGACACGCCGGGCGGATCGAATCAGCGGGGAGAAATATCCCTGTCCCCGACTTCCAGCTCCACGGGCTCACCTGCATCGCATATGGAGGACTCCATCATGCCCAGCCCGGATCGTCGGAGGACGGAAGGAGACGCGGGAGACGGTACGAATATATGGGGACCGGGGAGAGAGGTAGAGGTCTGGTCTTCTCCTACCCACTTAGAAACAGGAGAGCCACATGATATGGCTGCACATAGTGGGATTCTATGTGCTGCTCCAATAAGCCCAGAGGAGCCGATTCCTCTCCCGACCCCCCCTGACGTCTCCCTTGCAGACATGGACCCTTCCCTTGGAGGACGTACCTAGGCCTCAAAGGCATTCCAGATCCAGGGACTCGAGTGGCAGTCGATCCCAGGACTCTCAGCTCCCTCTCTTGCAAGGGTCTTCACAGCTACAGCAACAACATCCTCTGTTGGTGGATGAACAGCGCCATCTAGCGGTACTTCCACAGAAGGTCACATATTCCACTAAGATCAGTCAAAATCCAGGCTTACATACTACTTTAACCCCAACGCATAAAGAGCTGAAAGCACAAAAAGCTCAGTTTAAATGCCACATTGCGGGAACTACAGAAGAACTACCCTCCTCAGAAGCAGCAGATACAGAATACACATCTTGGAGGGAATGTATTAAACATATTGCCACAAAGAAAGACTTTCGACTTCTTATACATGAAGTCAGGGAAACATGCAAGTCAGAAATTCAACTGCTCCGCAATGACTTTCATCAATTGGCCCAGAGGGTGACGGAAGTAGATGAGGATCTACAGACCACCAAACAGGATGTTTACAAAATACACACCCAATATGTAGATCAATCTTCGGTGATCAGGGATCTGCAGCGCAGAGTGGAAGACCTAGACAACCGAGGCAGACGTAACAATTTGAGAATCAAAGGATTGCCGGAGGCAACCGACACTGAAGATCTTCAGGCTGTTCGCCAAACATTGTTTAACAACGTGCTGGGCAACCCCTCCACACACAAAATAGAGATGGACAGGGCTCATAGGGCACTACAACCTAGAGGTTCCTCCTCCACTCCACGGGACGTGATCTGCAGGATCCATTACTACCCGGTTAAAGAGGAGATCCTCAGAAAAGCGCGCGCCTTACGGTCTCTGGAATTTGATGGTGCTCCTCTCCAGATTTATCAAGATCTTTCATGGCACACTCTACAGCAACGTCGCTGTCTTCAACCCTTGCTGACCTTGCTTAGGGATAATAACATCCCATACCGCTGGGGATACCCATTCAGTCTAACAGCTCTTAGGGATGGAAAGAGAGCCACGATGTGGGTCCCGGAGGACTTATCTACTTTTTGTTCAGATCTCAGACTTACATGCCCGACCTTGACTGGATGGGATCCACTGCCTACACTGGGTCCAGAGCCACCTCAATGGCAGAAGGCTACCCCGGGCAAGCGGGCTGCCAGGTTTACACAACTGGCTTCCACACCGACCGGCAGGCCCCCTCATCCCTTCCCGACCTCCACACCACGGCGCCCCCGTTGAATGGCGGGAGGGCTTCCAACAGCGATGGCCGCTACTGGAAGATCCCATCAGGGAAGATGTTACTTTATATGTTGTTTATTTTTCTTTTTGCTTTACCTCAGCAGGCAGTTAATACAAATTATAGATTATAGTTCAATGAAGGATAGTGTTATTTTTATGCTATCTCATGATCGTAAGCTCTTAGTTTCGATTTGAAGCAGTTCTGGACGGGGAAGACAGGGTTTTAGAACCCTATTGTTACACACTAACCACCCATGAAATAAGATCTGCCCAAAAGGATCTTGTTTCCACCCCGGAAATACTAAATCACAGTGGGTGAAATATAATTCTAAGTTCTTCAAAGCTATTGGTTGATAGTTAATATTGTCCAGTTGCCTTGGAAGACGTGGTTATACTCACTTGTTCCTACCTATGTTCATTTTTGAAATTTATTGTGCATATGTTGTTATGTATGCTATATTGATAGTTATGTTGACTAGTTCTCTTAACGTTGTTTATTTTCTTCATAGAATACCTCATGTATCTTTTCCTCCACATACTTCTCTCTTCTCATCCTCATTCCTCCATGACTTACTGAATCACTACCTCTTCGGGATCTTTTGACGTCAGGTTAGTCTTCCGCACATATCATTGGCAAGGGAAGTCTTCGGCAGCATTCTAAATACATTACACTTATATGATGGCAGCCCCTGCGACTAAATTGTTACCATTACACTTATATGATGGCAGCCCCCACGACTAAATTGTTCTCCCTTAACGTTAAGGGATTTAACTCTCCGTATAAACGTAATTTGACATATAGAGAGCTAAAAAACTCCAACTCGGATATAGCTTTCCTGCAGGAAACACATTTCACACCCTTAAACACCTTTACATTTCTCTCCTCCCTATATCCTCGTGCATACTCGTCCACTCACAAAAAAAAAAAAGCAGGAGTAGCCATACTACTCAAAGATTCATGCACGTTTAAACCCGACACCGTTATCACAGATAAACAAGGGAGGTATGTGATCCTGCATGGCGTTTGGCAGGGGATCCCCGCTACGTTATGTAACATATACGCCCCCCAACACAGGACAGATTGGGTTTCTCACAAAAATCCTTGCGAGAGTGGCACGATTTGATCATACTTACCTTATTGTAGGGGGAGACTTTAACATGTCATACTCTGTGGCCTTTGATCATCTAGGTCACTTGGGACGGAAAGCTGCGAGGGGAGCAGAATATACTTCCAGACAGTTTCGGCGCTTACTCCGCCAACATTCATTGTTGGACTCGTGGTGGGTGATACACCCCTCAGAGAAACGCTACACTTTCTACTCTGCAGTACACCACACACACACCAGGATAGACTATCTTTTAATAAATACACCAACATTGCGGAACATGGCAACTGCAGAAATAGGGGTTATCTCATGGTCCGACCATGCCCCCATTGACATGACACTACATTTAGACTCCTCCAAGATCAAAAGATGTCATTGGAGAATAAATGAGAGTCTTCTTGAAGAGGAACCTTCCAAACAGGATTTAAAAACCGCTTTGGACTCCTATTTTGAACTCAATGGGGGCTCGGTTTCACACACTTCCACCCTATGGGAGGCCCACAAAGCTACTATTAGGGGACAGTGTATAGCCTTAGCATCGAAAATTAGAAAATATAGACAGGCAACCATGATCCACTTGAAGGAGGAGATAGTGGCAATGGAGGGGCGGCTAGCTACCAACTCCTCTAAGTCTATCCTGAGACGAATGATTAAAACTAGAGCCCACCTACGCCATCTGCAGCTTCATAGAGTAGAGTTATCAATGACTTATCTAAAACAACGTTACTATGAAAGGGGTGACAAAGCTCACACTTTACTAGCTCGTAAACTTCAGGCTAACTCAACTTTGGGAAGGCTGACCTCCATAAGAGACAAAGGGGGTACGTTACAATATCATCCGGAAGTAATGGCGAATGTTTTTAGAGACTATTATAGGGATCTTTATAACCTATCCGAACCGGCGTTTACCAATACTGACGGGAAGTTAATGACTCGCATTCAGGACTATCTAACAGAGAGCGCTTTGCCTCGTATTTCACAGGCTGCCCTGTTGGAATTGAATGCAGATATTACCCAGAAGGAAGTACGAGACACTGTAGGCGCTCTTCCTACAGGTAAATCGCCAGGTCCGGATGGTTTTACCTACCTATATTACAAAACATACATAGATACACTTCTCCCCCATATGACGGACCTATATAACGGGTTCCTACACGGAGCCACCATACCACACACGTTTCTGTCCTCACATATTACTGTGTTCCCGAAACCGGATAAAGATAATCGACTATGCTTGAACTATAGACCTATAGCCCTCCTCAATTCCGATTTTAAGATCTTTACTAAAATCTTGGCCAACAGACTTGCTCCACATCTACCTACCATTATCAACAGTGATCAGGTAGGATTTGTGCTAAATAGGCAAGCGGGGGATAATACACGCAGACTCATAGATTTAATTGACATAGTAAATGCAGAAAAAACGGAAGCCCTACTAGTTAGTTTGGACACCGAAAAGGCTTTTGATAGGCTAGGGTGGCCCTTTCTTCATGCGACACTGGCTCATGTAGGAATTAGGGGCCCCTGTTTTTAAACAACAAATGCAAGAAACAGTTTAAAAATAATGAACATTATTTTAAAGGCAACAGACACGAGAGAAATAAGCAGGTGAACACTTTCATACGTGGGTCAGGACAAATAAATAATTTATAAGGAAGCTATGAAATAATTGTTAATAGACTAATAACTAAACATTATTTGATAAGCATTATTTAGCTTGTATTAGAGAAATCAAACAATAGTATAAAGTAGGGATGTCCCGATGCCACTTTTTCAGGCCCAAGTACAAGTACTTCCCCTCATGTACTTGCCGATACCAATTACCGATACTTTTTCTTAAAGGGACGGGTGACTTGAAATGATCCATAGTACAACTAGTACAACTCAAATCCCGATTCAACGGACAGAACTTATTAAATTCCAGAAGTCCATCTTTAAATTTATTTGGGGGGGGAAAACCAAGAATTTCTCGAAAGACCCTCTTTAAACCCAGAAACCAGGGGGGCTTAGGGGTACCAAATTTGCTTCTTTATTATAGGGCAGCACAAATTTCACAATTATCATCTATTTATTTCAAGTCAGTTGTTCCTGACTGGGTCAGGATGGAAGTTAGCTCGCATAAGGGACCCTCTATTGAGGCACTCAAATGGATGAAATTCAGGCAGAGGCCAAAGACCCTGGCGCCAACTTTAATACACTCTTTAGCCTTATGGGATCAGATCCGAAACAAGGAAGGGATGGTCTCTTCTCACACTCCCCTCGCGCCCCTATTTGAAAATGTCAATTTCACGCCAGGGTTACAGTTAAAAACATTTAAATGGTGGATAGATAAAGGATTGTATAGGCTGGGGGATTTTATTAAACTCCATAAACCAATTACACATCTTTATTGCATAAACACTCTCAAGATGCCTCACTCCGAATATTTTAGATTTAGACAAATTAATCATTTTTTACTCACTCTACATATTCCCGAGGTTGGAGCCCCGCTGTTAACACAATATGAACGGTGGTGCCTAGGAGGGTTAGGTCAAAGGGGAGGCACGTCCCTGATCTATGATGCCCAACTAGGATCATTTACAAAAACAGCTTATACGGTGGCTTGGGAGATAGAAATAGGGACACCACTTTCTCTAGAAGAAGGGTAACAGTGTTCTATAAGATCAACTAAGGGACTGTTAAATGTTTCTCTCTTAGAAGCCAACTACAAGGTTTTTTCTCGATGGTATCTTGTGCCAGCAAAATTAGCGAATATGGGCCCAGGCGTCAGTTCGTTATGCTTCAGAGGCTGTAAACAGCAGGGCACTATGCTCCATGTCTGGTGGCAGTGCCCAGGATTACGACCTTTCTGGAACAAGTTGTTTGCCCTGCTTTCTAGGATTCTCGGGATCTATATCCCCAGAGACCCACAGTATATATTACTAAACAAATCAATCCCGGACATCTCTAGAACACAGAGCAAACTTGTATCCTTTTTTTTCCTGGCGGCTAAGACATCAATAGCTCGGTCCTGGAAAGCTGAAAAGGTTCCATTCTCTTTGGTGCTGTCTAAAGTGAATTGGATCATGATCCACAAGAAACTATATAGCATTTTGCAGGATAGCTATGCAGAATTTGAAGCAGTATGGGAGCCTTGGTTGATATACCAAGAGATCTCAAATGCACACAGCATTATTCCCGATGCTTTAGCTTAAGCATACCTGTTTTGCTGCTTGGAATCAATGGAAACCATAATTAATGCTTTAATTTCTATAATATAAAAAGATCTTTCTTCTTCTTTGTTTGTTTATTTTTTTCTTTTGTATAGTAAAAAGTTTTTCCATAAGTTCTCATATAGCGAAAGTAGCTATACCTATATTGTGAGCCCCCGAACCCTCATAGCTAGAAGTGACTGAAGGAAAGGGTGAGCCCCTGGAGGTGGATGAGGGCAGGGGCAAAGATGAATGTTAATAATACAACTGGTTTTCCCCCCTTTCTCTCCGTTGATGATAGCTTTGATGGTCTATGGAAGGGTTGGGGGATGCGGGGAAATAATGTTGATTTGAGAAACATAGAATTTTCTGTTTTTTGATACATATGTTAAAAACTGGTATTAAAACATGCTATATCTTATGGAAAACCAGTAAGGTACAACTACATGCTCTGTAGTATGGATCATGATTTAACCCATTCATGTTAGCAGGAGAGAATTGTAACTCTATTGCTAGAGTGTAGTGGAGGTATGTGCACTAGTATTAGAGAAAACAAGCACTCTAAGTGCACATCAGAAAACAATACACCCAAGGTAGGGATGGGCTTTGAATTCACTGCCACCTTGGGTTTAGGGAGGATACCAGGTTTTATAGTTTGGCAAAGCTCCATATTGTGGGCTGAGAAATTTATACCTAAACCCAAAATGCAAAGTGATGGAAATTTAGCTCCCTAGGTTCCATTTTGTATATTCATCTCTATTTTGTTCTACAAAGAGGGATTCGCCTCTCTCCCACCTTACACAAGTCATAGAGTTATTCTTATCAGAATAGACATGTGCGATTCGTTTCGTTCCGAATCGAAATTCGGACGAATTTTCGGAAATTCGGACATTCGGATGTATCCGAATTCCGAATTACAGACATAACGAATGCAAACGAATCCGAATTTCCATTTCTGAAATTCGGTAGCGTTAGTACGAACGTTTGTTTCATATTCTGTTCTTATTCCTTTCTTATTCGTTTCGTTCGTTGGAGCAAAGTGACATTAGAGAAGGAGAAAAATATTTTTTCCCCCTCAAATGTCATGAACGAACGAAACGAATAAGAAAGGAATAAGAACAGAATATGAAACAAACGTTCGTACTAACGCTACCGAATTTCATCCGAATCCGAATTCCGAATCAGAATTGACTTTCACACCCGAATCCCGAAAAACGAAATAACACAAATCCGAATTTAAAACGAAACGAAACTAAATGAATTTTTTGGCAGTGCACATGTCTATATCAGAATATGTAGCTTGCAGGGTGGACACTGAATCTTCCCACTGCAGATCTAGATCAAATTGGTTCTGAGACAAGTCTGATCCTCAGGTGCATGTAGGACTATGAGTCAGCTTATTTGGAAACATGTATTAAAGTAGTCCTCCAATTCAATAAAGCAGAACTAGTCTCATAACTAATATCTATGTGGTCTCAATTTCTAATTGTCATACGATCGTATACTACTGGTATTTTCCTTATTTGACTAATAATAAGTCAAAGTTTCCATGACAGAACTATATAAACTTTGCCTCTGGTCAACTAGGTCCATATGAGCCAATAACATGAAAGAATGGGCAATCCAGCCCCCTCACTATAAAATGGTGAGGTCCCAGCAACAGTATTGTCAGTGAGTGTTGTAGCTGTTTAGGGAAAGCAATGCACTTCAGTAGCATTGTAATTGTACTTTAGCTGTATTATGTATGGCAGTACTACCAGAGCTGTATTGCAGTATTTTTTAAAATGTACTTCAGCTGTATTGCAGTAATACTGCAGTTCTATTGCAGTTGTATTTTAGAAATACTTCACCTGTACTGCAGTTGTATTGCAGTTGTATTTTACTAGTATTTTAGATGTACTGCAGTTGCACTGCAATATTGCAGTTTTTTGTGTCCAAAAAACTGAATTTTTT
The DNA here is from genome assembly GCF_000935625.1 of Nanorana parkeri. Classification (NCBI taxonomy): domain Eukaryota; kingdom Metazoa; phylum Chordata; class Amphibia; order Anura; family Dicroglossidae; genus Nanorana; species Nanorana parkeri. The sequence continues at coordinate 253,062 of NW_017307565.1, forward strand.
ACGTAACAAAAACTGCAGTATTACTTCTAAAAAATTGTAGTAATTTTTTGTAATGGTCTGTCACAGAGACAGGCTGGATGGGAGTAGCTAGCACAGAGTCAGGCGGGACCAGATCTGCTGGCACAGAGGCAGGCTGGCCTGAAGTAGCTGGCAAAGAGGCAGGTTGCACTGGAACTGCTGGAATGGAGGCAGGCTGAACCCAAACTGCTACAATGGAGGCAGGCCGGATTGGAACTGCTGACATAGATACAGGCCTGTCTGAAGGCATGGAGGCAGGCTGGAACTATTGGCAGGGAGACAGGCTGGAAAGAGACAAGCTGATCACAGGCTAGGGATAGCAGGATAACAAGCTGGTCTGAAATTGAAAGGCAATCGGGCTGGTCAAAGGCCGGCAGTTACATTTGGCTTGACGGAAGCTGGTGGTGACATACACTGGTCAGAGGCTTGTGCAGTAGCATGCTGTCTTGGAGCAAGAGCAAGGTAAGACCGGATGAAGTCTGAAGCTGGAACAGGAGTGGCTGAGGTGGGAGTGGATAATGGCTAAATAGTGTGGGTGGGAAAAATCTTTTGCTTTATTTTTAGTTTGGTAACAGGACTCATTCTGGTATTTTTTAGGGAACCCATCAGTTTGCTTTGTTGGTGGAAGAGTGGGAACATCTGTGGGAAACTTAGAATTCATGATAGTGCAGGATAGGGTGTCCGAGGGGTTGCCATGGGTAATGGGATAGTGGAAACAGAATTCAGGTGACTGGTTAAAGAGGTTGTACAACTAAGGTGAACTGGAACAGAAAGTTGTGGGGTAGGGTACTGATTTTTGTTTGGGAGTAATGTATATGAAGTTGCAGCTGTAGTTGCCATGGGTAGCAGATATTAGGACATTTGGGAGGCACTAATGGATTTATTAAAAAAATGCTGTGTTTGAGAATTACATGTTTGATCAGTTTTGGAGTAGAGACTCTGCAAATCCTAACTTATAATTCCCCTGGGAGAATATACTGCATTAATATAGCTCAACAGAGTCCCTTGAGAGTAAAAGAATAACATTTATAAAAACATGGTTCATCGATAGCCACGCTAAAGACACAACCTGAGGCACATTAAAAGGAGGTGAAAAATAATCATCACCAATGTTAACAGGTAAAACCAGCTCAAGCCAGATTTTAATTAGTAGCTAATTTCACCCAATGAAAAGCTGACCCAATCAACCAAAGAATAAACCACATGAATTAATTTTATCTCATTCTATTAACACATAATATAATACCTCATATGTATGCATAATCAAATAACTCACAGATCCCCTGTGCAGACAATCTGGTAGTTAATGATCCCAGCATTTTGCTAGCACACCACATGCTGGCGTCCTGCAGAGTGGACATGACCAGATATGTGGAGCTGCACAGAGAAGACCTAAGAACTAAATACCCTCCCCGCAGTCAGCACTAGGTGCGGGCTAATTCCTGAGAGACACCCACTGGTGGATACTGGAACTGCACTCTTAAGGTCCATGGACCACAGTGCCATAAGCAGGTGTTCCAATACCCAACAACCCCTTCAGCAGTGCAGTAAGTGCTTCAACAGTTCCTATTTACTGCATTTCTTGATGGGGACAAGGAACCTTCTGCAAATCAACCTTCTGCTGCTAATATCCCCTCAAGGATCAGCAAGAGTCCAAACCTCTCCAAACCATAGCTTTGCATAGATTTTTAAATCCATAGCAGCCAGACCCAGCTACTGGCAACAATCATGGGCAGCACCTAAACCTTATTTTTGCTGACCATATTGGTTCCAGGGTTAATAGTGAAACACTAAAATGCAAGAAGGAGTCCATGCACTACTGGGTACTAATACTTAGTAAGAGAAACACAATCCTCAAACTTCAGTCCTTAGTCTTTTATAAGGACAGATCACCATGAAGGTGCTTAGAAAAATCTGGAATCAGCCATGTTTCCTGCTGCAACAGAATATCTAAAAGGTAAGCAATATTTATTTTAAAAATATGTTTTGGTATGCTGAGTGAATATATACACAAAACAAACATACAAAGGGGTTTTCTTAAATTTGAATGCAAAAGTGGAAATTAACTTTAAGGTTCAAAGTGTGTTGTTTTTTTAATTGCTATGACTCAGTGGCAAAGCTATTATTTTTTGTGCTCCTACTACGTATTTCTGCATTTGAGGTCTATTCAGGCTAAAATCGTTTTGCCCAGTCCCTTTTATTTTTAAGGCCTTTTTACATTTTCTATTTAAATATTATTTTCATCATTTAAACCAAAAGAAAGCATATTACTAATAGCAGACGTTACAGTAGAGTTTTTGTGCCAGTACAATTCTTTTCTTACATGGCTATTAACTGGTAATACTCTTGATAAATCTGACCAGTAAAAATTGTTACCATGTTCTGAGTCGATACATTGTTTGAAAGAAAAGAAACATATCAAACGATCCGCTTATTTGCTTGCAGGCAGAGACAGCTGATCACAATGGTACCATTGAAATCAGTTTGGAGGTAAAACCAGCTTGTGCATGTGTACCAGTGCTGCCAGATGCTTCCATTATTAGTATGAGGAAAAGGAGGAGTAGGGGTAGGAGAAGAAAGGTGGACAGGGTTTGCAGGTGACTTTTTAACCTTCCCAAACCTGGCCATTAAACATGGTAATAGTGGGTAGTTGAAGGACAATGTTTTCCTTGGTTATAAATGTATCTCTAATAAAACTACCTAAAAAAGCCCCTTTAAGCTGGAATAAATCAGACTGGAGTGCTGCTGTATGTAAGCTACTAAGGAGGAAAATCAATTCCACAGCCTAAATGTGCTGTCTGAGTATGCTGTCCCTGAGGCTGCATCCATGAAAATGTTGCTTTTTGTAACATTACATACAGCTTTAACACATCCCTTAATCCACGTGGGCAGATTCACTCATCTCAAACCAAAAGGATATATAGCTAGGATCAGTGACTTAACTTTACAGATCAATAATTTCCAAACTGATTTTTTACTCTGAGTAGACCATGTAAGGCTGGATCACCTTCCAGAATTTATACACTTCAGTGTACTCCTGGGCATAAAATACTTATCCTGAGCCCCCAAGTATGTCCACCTGTTACACTCACTAAAAGAGGTATTACACTTTCAGTGATAGAGTTAGACTCTAAGCCAATAAAGGCATAGGGGTGGTAGAGAATGAGAGACATAAGGATTTAGCTGGTAGCCTAGCAGTTACAATACAAATCCTTCAGTGTTTAGGCCCAGTTAAAAGTTAGTTGTAAACCTAAGAATTAAAGTAGTGTTAAACTCTCAAACTTTTTTTTAGTATTGAATCCAGATCAAACAAATATGCATTGCCCAGCAAAGCATTGCTTTACATTTTTGCCCAAACACTTACAATCATCATGTTTCTGAACAGCTGGTAAATTTTAAAAATTGTACTCCATATTAACATAACAATTAAAGTAAAGGGGCTATTTAAACCTTTAATTTCTTTCCAGTACGATTGATAATTTAGCCTTTCAGTCACTAAAAATAGAAATATGTGCTTTTATAAGATGAATTATAGTACTATATTTTCATTTGAGGTTGTTTTTTAAATTAAAATGGTAATAAACTTAGAATTTGAATTATTGTACATTTATTAAAAATATAGTTATTTGTTCCATATGAAAATGAAAAAAATAATTTTTATTTGACTTTTCTCTTCTATTTTCTGTGTTTTTTTTTCTGCAGGAGCTATCATTTCATGCTGTGAGCAAACCAAAGAATTATAATAGTGATGTCAATGGTAGGTGCTCTGTTGCTATTGTTGATAACTTATTACATATCTTACAGCTTTTCTTTCTTTTTTTAAATTGTTTTCTACTATAAAAGTAAACCTGATAATGGCTACTAAAACATTGTACAGTATGTGAAGTAACCCACCGTGTCATTACCAAAATATTTCCTAACTTTTTTCTGGAGGGAAGGACAATTCTATTAAAAGTTGTGATTGAAAAATAAATGCACATAATATACTTTACCTTGTTGAAATACTTTGTAGCTGACTGCTTTGTAGTCTATTGCTAGAGTCTGTCATACGTGTGAAGTTTTTTCTGTGGAGCATATATCAAATTGTGCTAGTTGTGAGATGAGGCCATCATATCTGCCATATCTATATCAATGACAATGGTCTCTAACATACTGAGTACTGTCATTTCCACAATATCTTGAAGGGGGCTCATTATGAATCATTTTGAAACTTTTTTTATTGACCTCTTAAATGTAATACATTTATATCTTTAAATGTCTGCTCATGCTCAGCTACTTGCAACCTTCTTTTTTTTTTTTTTTTACAGTCGCAATGTAGACATTAGCCAGTACTTTATCAGGATAATATTGGTGGTCTCAGCTGTGCCTATGTATGTTCAAAGTAGTTTTCGGCATCATGGAATGTGGGCATTCAGATATTACTCTGACAGGGTGACATCATAATCCTACCCTTGGCAGCATCATGAGTTTTCATAACTTGCACTAAAGGTTGCCATGGTAGGAAAGCTGTGCACTGGCATTAATTATGTATGTATTGGATTATGTTCTGATGTAAGTGTGTGACATAGTCAAATAATCAGTAGAGTGCAGACATGTAAGTTATGATACACTGTTGCCATAGTGCATGGTATAGAAATATTGAAAACTATTATTTTTTTAATTATTGCTCATGTCTAACTAACTTTCACCTCAGTAGGCTGTAAGAAACAATTATATTATTTCAGGTTGCTCTGTGGATTCAGATGTATGAGTGATTTCATATGAGTTTCTATACTGCAAAAGTATATGACAATAACTGTAGCTGGGCAGGCAATAACCATGGGCACTATAGGCATATCATGCAATAAGATATATTTATGATATTTGAGCAATTCTAGGAACAATCACCCTCCATTTTAGTGCACATTAACTTCATAAGCTGAAGCTAGAGAGGGCAAATGTGGACATTCCACATAAAATCTTAATTTGTGGCAACTGACATGTACATGTGTGCAGTCATGTGTAGTGGGTCTCAGTAAGGATTCACCAATGAAGTCAGTTTTCTGCTTGACGAGTTTAGTGTACAAATGATGCCTCCAAATGTGACACTGACATATATGGGGCAAGTGTACTATGAGGATTTGGATGTACATCGCAAGATGTACACTGCAAGAGAAGCCACATGGGTGTCTGTGGGGAAGGATAGCAACATTAGAAACAATTGTTAGTTTTAGTTGACTCCCTGCTGTATCTTTCTGCCATTTCTGTTTGTTGGACATGTCACATGGAAAAAAATTAAGGTTGCTGTAATAGACTGTTAATGCCTCCCTGGCCATCGTTTTTCTTTGGTACACACTTGCTTGTCTTTGGACAGACTAACAGGTCTATTCACAAAAGGGTGAAGAGTTTGGAAAAGGCAGGAGAAGTGATCAATCTAGGACAACATAGCTGAACTGGAAAAATTCTCCAATTCAGATCACTTTCCAATTCAGTTATGTTGTCCTAGATTGTTCACTTCTCCTGCCTTCTCCAAACTCTTCACCCTTTTGTGAATAACCCTGTAAAAAACAATTTTGAGATAAAATGAGGGAAATGGAGGGTAAAGGTGTGCATGGTCAGCTCAAGCTAAGATGCTCCACTATGGGATAGAGACTGATATTCTCAGCATAAGAAGTAAACACTTAAAAGATAAATGGAAACATTTTGTGCATAATGGTATTGAAGGCCGTTTTCATTTTAAGAGAATATCCACATAAGAGTAAACTTAGAACTAAACAAATGTTGGTCAGAGCTTATATATGTAAAGACAAAATATGTTGCCTTTAGAAACTAGATAATTGGTTTGAGTATAAACCTGGGTATACAAAGTTTAAGTTTTAAAGTGACATTAAAGTATTTATACCCCCCCCCCCC
>NW_017307565.1:258990-274334 GCF_000935625.1 Nanorana parkeri
CCCCCCCCCCATGCTGCTTTAAGGACTTACCTTAAATGATGACGCTTGATCTGATCATCTTTTTTCCTGTAGTTTTCAGGAGTCCCTCCAGCGCTGGTGCTGGTCTCTGTTCCAGTGCTGACTGCTGTGTCTTCTGTGTCCCACGGAGTCTGTGCAGGTGCACGCTGCCAAGCTGCATGCATTGACTTACACTGAGTTTCTCCTCATCTCCTGGTCAAAGATCTCCACTGCGCATGCGCCAGCCCTATGATCCTTCACGGCCACTCAAGAATCTTCAGATCTTTGGATAGGAGCGAGCGGCAGAGACAGAGGTAAGTAATAACCTGTTTTTTTGTAATGTTTTTGCATATGTCTGCTTCTTGCTTGCAATAAAAAAAGGAAGGTTTGATTCTACTTTAATCACTTTTTCTATTGACAACAAAACATAAAACCAGTAAATAACATTGTTTCACAGAAATGTTCACCTTATTTCAATAACAAAATCACATTTCCTGTCTGGAGTTTGCTAGGTGTGTATGATGCCCATATTTTGGAAGATCTGTGTCAAGAAAATACACTACTGATAAATAGAAGTGTTTATGTTTTAATGAGAGAAATACATGACGTTAAAACCTAAATTTCTTCTTCAGAAAAGTTCTGGAGCTCCACGCCACTTCCAGAGTGTAAGAATAGCTTTTTTTTAGCACAGAAAAATATGCTCCAGCCAGGATCTTTCCTCTGACATGTGTTGCCCCTTATTGGGGCTTATTGATAGAACAAGAGGAAATGAGGCATATAATGGGGGTATATGAATATAAAGAAATGTTTTGGTAATGATTGTAATGGCATTAATAATATCAGTGAGTGGTTATTATACCTTTAAGCACTGAATGATAATTAACATAGAGAATGTATAAATACCTACCTCCAGAACTTTGCTGAATGGTTTGTGGAAGAAAAACCCCGCAGAGGAGTGAGCATTTGCAAGCTGGAGCTAAGGACTGCAGAAGTCATTTGTGAATCGTTGCATCTTTTGTGAGTAATGAATTTCTTCTTCTTTTATTATTATAATTTACATGTCCGTGATCATCGGATTCATCATCACCATCATCTCTTCTCCTACTCCTCGCCATCATCCATCATCTTTGACCATTCATAATTATCGTAGGTAGAGATAAGCATTGGGCTCAGGTTGATCATAAGCTCACTGAACCTCTGCCTTTGTCCTACCAACCAATTATGCTTTGCTACATTGTCATTGATTGCTGGGGCACTAGCAACTGGGCTGCACAGTGTAAATGGTTGCTAGCACACAGACAGCCCTGGGTTTGGTTTGCTTATACATTCACTGAACCAGGAGTACAGTTAATGTACCAGCATTGCAAGAATGTTCATTGAGTTGGGTGACTGCACATGCGAACCCAGGAAAGTTTGCTCATCGCTGTTCATAGCATCTGCAACCAGTCACTCATTATCATCACCATTTTTGTGAAAAGAGAAGAAAATAAATACTAGTTCTAGGGTTACAATAAATGTACGTACAAGCACTATCTTTCTATTTTTCCATCTATCATTAACTATACTCTATATACTATATATTATCTCTGTGTTATAAAACTGCTTACACATTTGCTAGCAGATATATTAGCTGGCCATTAAAAACTATAATGCCAACCAAAAGAAAAATGAACAGTGCACCATATGAACCTGAGTCACAGTGGTTAAAGCAAATAGGCTGTTCACTTGCAGAGGATAATTCACTTTGCAAATACATTTTCCTTTAGCTTAGTAAATGGGGTAAAATTTCACTTTGCACCAAATGCTTAATTATGTGCTAGGAAAAAACAGTATTTTTGCATGCACATGATTGGATGATGGTGTTGAATATGATATTTGATGTCATATTTTTATGTCATATTCATATTCTTGTTCTTAGGAGGAAAAGTTTAAAAGAGGAACATTTTAACTCCAAAAATATATCTAACTAAGTCTAAAGGGCATTTATCATAAAACCTATTATACTCAATTCCATTTTAATAAACCCCGCTAAAGTTCAAATATGACTTTTCTTAATTCAGGTTCATTCACTTATATCGCATTGTTCTAGAAATATATTTTACAATATCAAACTCATCCTAAATAGGAATTTTAATGTATTTCAGCAAAAAAGAATACTCTATCTCTCTTAATTGACAACAGATGTTTCTGTTACCTTCAATGGTAGCATTGTAATGAGCTTTAACCCTTTTTTACTCCAAGAGTACATAAAATGTGCTTTAAAAAAACTGAGTGTGTAAAAACTTTTTTCCAATAAACTGAACATGTACGAATAAATAACCAATATGTCAAAAAATAGAAAAACTATTTTGTCAATAGTAAAAAGTCAATAGTTTTCTCTATGGAAGGTCTTTTCTTTCGGAGATGGTCTTGTCATCTTCTTCAATGATCCTGTAAAGTTAGGAAACTTTTATTTAACATGAAAAAAACAGATATAGCTATGAAGAGCAAAACTTTATTTGCCACATCTTCTTTCAGAGAAGACTTTTCTCCCTCTCAACATCTGAATTCTTCTTTTCATCTGGAAGCATCCAGAAGAATCATGTTATCTTCTAGGACTGACTTAAATCATTTCCTGTAACAGAAATGCAGTATTATTATTTTGGCATAAATATTTTACAATGGCTAATTCATGTATTCTGTATATACTTTCATTAATTACAATATCTTTGCACATTTACTCCATACTTAGTGGAAATATTTGATCAAAATATCATATCTATGTCATTGTATGTTCATGTCAATGTTTCATTAGTTGTGAGTGAGACATATCTACCTATACTTTCCTTGACAATAAATTGTCTATTAAGACATTTTCAGATCTTTTCCTGTCTTCGATGGCCTGAACTCTCCTGCATGTACTATGTGTCTGGAATCTGTGTTTAGACATGACAGGACGCAAATTCTCTTTTTTGGTCTTGATTCAAATCCTTGTTTTCGCAAACAAATAAAGGTTTTGTATCAACCCTTGAAGTATCTTTTACTTCTGCAAAATTAGAGACATGCGTGCTGGTTTTCTGTACTAAAGGTGTTGCTTTAATGTCAAAGTGTTCCTTTGTAGCTGACTCATTGGCTAAGATACATGCCATTGAACATCCTATGCTCAATTCATGATTATCTTTCATGTGTGGAGGTACTTTCACAATTGCATAGTTTTTACTTTTAGAACCAAGTTCAAGAATTGACTTTAGAAGTTTTTTGTTCAATTCTTTGTTTGAAGGATCTACAGTTTCTTTCTGCCTTATGAGTGGTAAATCTGTGAGTGCTTGAACAACATCTGATTTATCACTATAAATAACAATTGGAACCTTATTTATCTCCTCATTTACTATTAACGCTGTTTTGATAGCTTCCAACTCTGCATTTTCTGCTGAGTAGAATTTTGGTAATTTCTGTTGGATAGCATATTCTCGTTTAGGGTACCAAATTGCATATCCTGAAAAGTGTCTCCCTGAATGAGCTTCAGTGGCATTAACAAATACTGGCTCATATCCTTCCTCATTTTCTGTTCTGAACACTTTAGCTGAAAATTCTTGGGAGGTATCTCTACAAACAAACGTCTGTTCATTATGCTGTTTAAGTTCTATCTCAATTTGTTGAGATAAAAACACTTTGAACCATTTTGAATATTTTTCATGAAATCCTCAGCCGTCTGTAAAATAATGGATCAGCCGTCTGTAAAATAATCTTACTGGATCTAACAATATTTTCTGTCACTTTTAATGCATAATACACTCCTAATAATTCTTTGACACATGACTCAAAGTTTTTCTCCATGGGCACAAGTAATCTGGAGAAATACCCTAACATTCTTTTATTACCATCTCTGAGCTGGTAGAATGTCACAAAAATTACATCACTAGAAACATGAGTTTGTAAAACAAAAGGAGTTGAAGAAGAAAAATCTATAGTTCCTAATGTTGGTGCATTCTGCAAATCCTTTTTTAGAGTTTCAAATGCATTTAGCTGTATTTCATCCCACTGACCACATATATCAGATTTATTTTTCAAAAGACAATACAAAGGTCTGACTTTTTCAGCAAATCCCTGTATGAAATCTTTACATATGTTCACTTGACTCAGAAAATCATGTAAGGCCTTGTGAGATGTTGGGATAGGAATAGCCAAAATTGCCTTAATGTGTTCCTGCAATAATTGCCTCTTCCCGTGACTAATGTGCATTGCAAGGAATTTCACTTCTTTCTTCATTAACTGAACTTTTTTAGTGTTTAAAATTAGTCCTGCATCTTGTAACAAAGTCAACAATTCAAACAATAGAGTCAAATGTTCCTGTTCAGTTTCTGCAGTCACCAAAAATGTATCCACATGCTGGAAAATACAGTCTGGCCTGGAACATTTAGATACAATTTTAGCTATAGACTCATGTACTATGTTGTCACTAATGTCTAGTCCTGGTGGCAGTCTGGTAAACACATATTGTTCATTCTGGAAGGTAAACGCAAATTTATATTGACAACTTCTCGCTAATGGTATAGACAAATGACTATTTGCAATTTCCAGTACTGAGAAAATTTTAGCCTTGGCATCTAAGTGTGACATAATATCAGGATACTCAGAAATAACTGGCTTGTTATTTGGGATGTATTTATTTAGTGTCCTGAAATCAACTGATAAAGAATATGAGTTATCAGAATTTCTGATTGGCCAAACACAGTTGTTTACAACTGAGTTTGCTTTCCTTAGCACACCCTGCTGGAGAAATTCCTGAATAATGGCTGTAACTGGACCAACCGAATCTTCTGGCACTTGGTATTGCTTCTGAGGACTGGGGTCTCTACATTCAATGTTCAATTGTGTATCTTTCATTGTTCCTACTTCATTTGAGAACTTTGACCACAAACCAGGAAATTCATGAACCACTTGTGTTAAGGCAATATCATGGTCAGTACCAGCACCAGCACTTTTGTTCCAAAGCAACTTCAGTAGATGTTGTACATACACTTACAACATTACTGTACACAAAAGGATCAATTAACACTGACCTGGACCTAGATGTATCTTTCCAAATAATTCAATTTCCTAAATCAATAACCCAATTCTGTTTACTAATCACGTCTATACCCAGAATATTCTCTGCACCATGACAATACCAGATATCAATGTCAGTTTTTAATAATCCAGGTATTTCAAAAGTCACATCAGAAATCAGTTTAGCAGTGGAATTACCTCTGCCATTAAAGCCTACAATTTTACATTCAGGTGCATAATCCACATGCTGGAAAATACAGTCTGGCCTGGAACATTTAGATACAATTTTAGCTATAGACTCATGTACTATGTTGTCACTAATGTCTAGTCCTGGTGGCAGTCTGGTAAACACATATTGTTCATTCTGGAAGGTAAACGCAAATTTATATTGACAACTTCTCGCTAATGGTATAGACAAATGACTATTTGCAATTTCCAGTACTGAGAAAATGTTAGCCTTGGCATCTAAGTGTGACATAATATCAGGATACTCAGAAATAACAGGCTTGTTATTTGGGATGTATTTATTTAGTGTCCTGAAATCAACTGATAAAGAATATGAGTTATCAGAATTTCTGATTGGCCAAACACAGTTGTTTACAACTGAGTTTGCTTTCCTTAGCACACCCTGCTGGAGAAATTCCTGAATAATGGCTGTAACTGGACCAACCGAATCTTCTGGCACTTGGTATTGCTTCTGAGGACTGGGGTCTCTACATTCAATGTTCAATTGTGTATCTTTCATTGTTCCTACTTCATTTGAGAACTTTGACCACAAACCAGGAAATTCATGAACCACTTGTGTTAAGGCAATATCATGGTCAGTACCAGCACCAGCACTTTTGTTCCAAAGCAACTTCAGTAGATGTTGTACATACACTTACAACATTACTGTACACAAAAGGATCAATTAACACTGACCTGGACCTAGATGGATCTTTCCAAATAATTCCATTTCCTAAATCAATAACCCAATTCTGTTTACTAATCACGTCTATACCCAGAATATTCTCTGCACCATGACAATACCAGATATCAATGTCAGTTTTTAATAATCCAGGTATTTCAAAAGTCACATCAGAAATCAGTTTAGCAGTGGAATTACCTCTGCCATTAAAGCCTACAATTTTACATTCAGGTGCATTGGGTTTTAAAGGTAACTTTAGACTTGTAACACTCAATTGAGCTCCAGAATCTATCAAACATTTTATTTTTCTACCGCCTAATAATCCTTGTATGTGCAGTCTTCCACTCTTATCCAAAAGGATACAACTAACATATTCTAAAGGAAGAGCGTTTAAATCTCGATCTAGACATGGTGAGGCTAATAAACCTTCTCTCTCAATGACATAATTGCAAGCCACAGTGTAAGAACCATTATCACTAACAGTGAGCTTACAAATCTGCTTGTCAACAGGAGCAAAATAATCCCCTGTACTATCATTTGTTGAATATTGTTGAACAAAATTGATGTTTCATTTTCTGTTTCCCAGATTTTAATCTGTGAATCTCTGTGATAATTCCAACATTGTCTCTTCAAATGACCAGGCTTTCCACAATAGAAGCAAATTACAGCTCCACCCTGTTCTGAAAATCTAGTGCTGACGTGTCTCTCACCACTTGTGGGTGTGAATGGAAGTCAGCGGAGGTTTACCTCATTCACTAAGAGAAGGGAAAATTCCCTTGCAAAGTAAACAACCTTGTTGCATTTAGTAAATCAACCCCATTGAGGTGGATTTACTAATTCAATGCAATATGGCAACCTGGAGGCAAACTGTACATCATTCATGTACAGAATGCCCCCAGAAATATAATTTCCTACTTGTGTGATTTTCTCACAGATTTTCAGCTTAATTTTTATACATTCACTGCAATCGAAATTTCATTTTTTTTGGGGGGGTGAAGTACTCCATAAGGGTAAACTACTTCTTCTTCAGGGTTGCAGAGACTTCAACTTTTCTCATTAGAACACTGAACATTTTCCCAGGGGTTAAAAATGAACCAGTCCCTCTCATTCAGGAATCAGCCTGGAAAAGAAATAGTGAAACCAACAGCTTTTTCTTCAGAATAGAAAAAGGTAGGAATCTGCTACAAAGTTTAAAATCCTTGCAATGTACATTTCCCAACATTACTGGAGTTACACTTTAAAGTCCAACATTTTCATTGCAGGGCTCACTAGTGAATTTCAGACTCACCTACTCAAGTTAGGGTATGATCAGTTTAGTACTGTGTTATCTGCATATGGCAGTTACTGAATACTAGTGATTTAACACACTGTTGCTCACTGAATAAGGCTTCTCTTTGCTTGCTACATTGTTTTATACAGGTCATTTGAAAGTGTATGAAGGATCTGTGAATGTTGAATGTAAAGAAAGCCCACCTCATTATTTGTTTGGAATTATGTTTTGCAAATTCCATCTTATTGTGTCCTTAACTAGGCTATTCACCACACAGAAGATCCAGGACCTGTGTCGGTCATTTCTTTAGGTACTAATTATCTCAGGATAGTTAACGTCTTTATTGAGTTTATGACAAGATAACAGAAAGTTGAGTATAAATCTTACTGCCATTTCAACTTTGTAAACTGTAGTATAATTTGAACATCAGTTTTTATAGTTATTTAAGAGCTGCATAGAATAATGATGAACTAACTTTATCATTTGTTCACCTTCTGTGTAAACAAATATGTATTCACTTTAAAGTAAATACTACGCTTTGTAGAATGGTATGCTATCAGCTGTTTTATGTCGGCAGCAGTGTCATAAATAGAATAAGTACACTCCATGCCATAACTAGTTTGTAAAGAGTATCAAAAACTGCTTGTTGTGCATTTTTTTCCCAGAACCTTTGTAAACATTACTTACAATGTGAAGTTGTTTTTTTAAACTTCTTTAAAAGTCTTACATTTTGAATATTTAAAAACAAAATGCTTTGTTCTAAAAAATAAAGTCAAGCAAGAAAAACTGTGCACAACAGCAATTATACTGGCAGAGGACGGGTCAATAATCTTCGTAAGTCATAAGTAAGTATTGCTTTGTATGCTTCTGTCAGTTAAGTGAGTCAAAGGTCTGTGTCATGTGCTCTTGAATGTTCTGTTCATCCTCCATTGACCAACCACAGGATTTGGGCAGGTTGTTGACCAAAAATATTCTTCAGCTGCAGTGGAAAAAAATGCCAACAACCTAACTAGATTTTCTGACAGGTGCACCTGGATCATAAAACTAGCTAAGCAGGATTAAAAAAATGTTGGCATATAAAACAGTTCATGCATATCTATTTTTAACCGTGTATTTAGCTGGTTGCCTGATGTTCAGCTTTAAGCTTTACATATGTGAGAGAGGCATTCAGGGAGGAAACAAATGACTTAATCAGCAGCACCAGTCCGGCTCTACATTCACAAGTAAACACATACATACATTCACACATGCTCACACATAAAAGAGACAAAGAGCTCAAAATAGATAGTATGAATGAGAACTGGCTGTATCTCTTTTACTTGGGTAACTACAAAATCTAATATATAAGTATATATAAGTGATTAGTAAAATAATTACATTATAGTAGCAGGCACCAGAAAGTCCCTTTTGGGTTGCTATAACTGCAGCCTTGTCTGACATCTTTGTCTATCAGACATGACTAAAGGTACATTTTGATAATAAATGGAGGTATTGGAGGGATATTGTGGCAACTACTCACTCGCAGTCAAGAAGATTAAGACCTGGGACCAGGATCAGTCAGCACACTAGGGAAAGGAGATGTCACTTCAAGGTCCTGTAGAACTGATTTCCAGCCATCTGAATGACATTGATATAAAAGACACATGCTGGACCATTATCTCTGAAAATATGCTTTCAGGTTCCGTTGCAGCTGTAAGCTTGTGATAAAGTGTATGTCTACCCAAACTATAAAAGAAAATGATAAAGTGGACATGATTTCCATAATGTAAATCGCTGAATTAACTGCCACTGTTGAACATACTATGTTTTGGCAGACAAAAACACATTTCCTCATGCTTTTTCTGCTTGGGTGCAGCAGAGGCAGTGTTGTAAGCTGACTACAGGGAGTTGGAGCACACTGGAATTTTAACAGGAAAAAAAGGTATCTTTCTGTACCTAACATAGCCCAATATCACTGTTCCTTCACAGCAGCACTCAAGAGAATGACAGGTGCACACAATTTGTGTGTATTTGTAGGTATTTGTCTGTACTTACAGCATTATAAAGAGAAAAACAGGACAATATGCATGTATTGCAGAGATGTACTGCATGTGTTTTTATTTTTTATTTTGCAGAGTAATCTAATTTCTTTTTTTTACAGAAAGAGAACAGTGGTAGCATCTCTCTTTGTGACAATCTCTCTCTAAGTAACAATCCAAACAGAATAGGAAGGGGGATAGATTAGTCACTCCTTTTGACACATTTAGCTGTGAGTGTAGTTTAACCCTGCACTATCCAATTTAAGTGCATAATATTTTGGAGAAAAATGTAAATATGGGCATTTGCCATAAAAATAATAATATGATGAATACTATCATTACATGTATTAACTGCATACAGTTATGAGAATACAATATTATACGTGATAATAGTTCTTTAAGGTGGCTATAAAGCAAGTTACTGGTGGTTAAGGGAAAGGTGAATTTTACCCAAATTCAGGTGGTCTATTATGTCATGGTCACAAAACAGAATCACCCTTTCTTATTTGAACCTAAAGAAGCTGCCCTATACTGGCATCATTATAAAATCAATGCATCTTGGGATTTTTTTGCAGTAATGAAGAAATTATTTACAGACAAGCTCACATGAGTACCACTTTAAACTGAAATATCTTTTTTAAGCAATTAACAGAACAACAGTTTAAATACTTAACCAGACATGTAATAAATCACAGTAACTTATGGTTTAGCTCTTGGGGAGCCCTATGTGACGTGCAATCATTAAGCCTATTTACCAATATATGAGGCTCTGTCACAGGAATTACCCTTCTTTAGATTCATAGATAGCAAAGAAAAACCCTGGAGAACATTAGAGGCAATTATATCTCAAAGGGGAAGAAAATCATTCTTGACTTCAAATATGGCAATTGATATTCACTATATGCACCCCATCCCATATAAACTAATCATCTACATATTGCTACTAATATGAAACATACAACATATCCCATTTTTTAAGTCCCACACTTTGCCAAGAAAGGGAAAATGATGTTTACCTAAATAGATTAATGCAGAAAAGCATACTCTAAATGACCTGCAGTTTTCCTTTCCCTTCCTATTCCTTCAGCGTTCAGACCTTTCAATATGCTAATGAGTTAATCCACTATTTAAAATGTGGAATTCTGTAAACAGATATACTGTATACAAATCTATATCTCCATGTATGCAAATATTCACAAATAGGTAAATATGTACTGTACAGTGCCCTTCCAGGTCACCTAGTGGCATTTGGAGGCATGTGTTCTTTTTGGCTAATGGGTCTTCTTCAGCCATTGTGGGTTCTTTTCTAGGGAGGGATAGAAATTAGGTGGGTAGTCCTTTTACTGTTTTCAAATGTAATTATCTAATGTATTGTGGGGCTGTTTTGTGGAGATTATCCTTTTCAGCCAGCAGGTCTTTAAGGTCATTACAGTGCTTTGCTTAAGCAAATAAATGGGTGGGAATAGGGATCCCCCTTAAATGCTGGTAGCAACAACATCCTGACAGAGGTCTGCCCTCCTGACTACAGTATACTGAAAAGGAATGTGATAAAGGCAGTAATAAACACCTGATAAAAGCTATAACTCTTCCTCACTCTCTCCAAAACGAAAAAATAAAATACTAGAGTTGGGTTTTAACCATTTCCAGTGGGTTCACGTAAATGTACATCTTCTGCTGGAAGTGGTTATACCAAGAACATGGCTGCTTCCATTTTAAACAGCCGGTGATTGCTGTTTAAATACAAGTGATCCAGCGTCTTGACAGGTGGCGGATTGCTTGTACGGTGCAGCGCCGTGTCCCCAGCCCCCCCCTCCGCTGCTGCAGCCGTTTTTATGCACACAATTTTAAGGTTTCACATGTTTGGTATCTATTTACCCGGCGTGACCCCATCTTTTATATTTTACCAAAAAATTGGGCATTATATTCTGTTTCTGTACACTAAGGGGTCTATTCACGAAGCTGCCGAAGGATCTGGCCGTAGCTTCGGCCGATCCTTTGGCTAGCTTCGGCCCCAGGACCCCTTCGGTTCAGTAGAACCGAGGTGGTGCTGTACGGGCTATTCACAATAGCCCGTACAGCTCCCGATCATTGCCGATAGGCTCGGTCGAGCCATTGGCTGGCCGACAGCCTGCTTCTGACAGCTGGGCGGAGCCAGCCGTGATCTTACGGCTGGCTCCGGCCACTTTCAGAGAGATCAGCGTCCCTGGTTGCTAACCAGGGACACTGATCTCCAAGCATCTGACTCTCCCTGGCGCCCCGGGAGTCTCCTGCTCCCGGCCGCCAAGGAGAAAAACCCCGCTGTGTCTTTTTTCTTTATTCTGACACGGAGCGATGTCAGAATAGAAAAAAAAAAAAAGTCCCATTCAAAAGCATTGGGACATTACTATTGGCTATTTCTATTGCAATAGCCAATAGTAAACTAGCATTGTACCCGCCCTCTTTTGCAGTTCCCCACCAGGTCCACCAGCAGAGGGCGGGAACAATGCTAGTTTACTATTGGCTATTGCAAATTGAAATAGCCAATAGTAAACTCTCAATGCTTTTGAATGGGAATTTTTTTTTTCTCTATTCTGACATCGCTCGTGCCAGAATGAAGAAAAAAAGACACAGCTGTGTTTCTCTCCTTGGCGGCCGGGAGCGGGGGGCTCCCGGGGCCCCAGGGAGAGTTTTTACATTTTTTTAATTTTTTTTTTTTTACAGCAGCAGAGCCGCCGGACAATAGGAAACTATTGGGCGGAGCTAGCTGTCACTGCTAGCTCCGCACAATCGTTTTCTATTTACTTTTTTCTACTTTTTTCACTCTTTTTCTGTTCTGCTCGTTGCCTCTGAGGGACCGAGCAGAACAGCCGAGCCAAATGCCGCTCGGCGGCATTCGGCTATTCTCTCACTGCTGTTCGGGATCTTTCAGAATAGCCCGAACAGCAGTGTGAAGCCTGCCGGAGGTTCGGCTCAGCCGATCCAGATGTTGGATCGGCTGAGTCGAACTCCTTCTGCACTTCGGGTCAGCCGAACATGCGGAGCATGTTCGGCTGATCCGAAGCCACACGAAGCAAGCCGATGTACGGCTGATTTCAGCCAATGTACGGCTGATTTCAGCCGATGTACGGCTGATTTCAGCCGATGTACGGCTGAAATCAGCCGTACCAGCCTGAAGTGAATAGCCGAACAGTGTTCGACTCACTTCACTTCTGATCGGTCATTCACTCGGCTGCACTCGGCAGCTTTGTGAATAGACCCCTAAATTTAATTTTAGTGTATTTAATCCTAAAATACTTGTTATATAAACATTTGTGTAAATACAGTGCGACATAAAAAATTGAAACTAGCATCTTTTTATTTTACAGGGTCTTTGCTTTCAGAAAATATAGAATTGTTTGGGGGTCTGAAGCTGCTTTCTAGCCCAAAATTCTAATTTTATCATTTGTGTGCAAATCTAAGAAATTGCTCCAGGCAGCAAGTGGTTAATGGAAAGGGCAATATCTACTGGTATTCTCTCACTCTCAGGGAGAATTAATAAAGCAAGTTAGAAATTGCTCTCTCCAGAAATATCATATTGATTAAAGAATGTTTGTGTACCACTAATCTTAGAGATAGTGATGAAAAATGCAAATGGTGTGCTGATGATTTTGGAAACCATTAAGCAGACAGACATGGCTATCCTAGTAGAAGGTACTTGATACATATTAAAGGCCCTATATAACATTTTAAATTGTATGATGAAATGATGCAGCAGTATGGAGCAGATGGATAGTAAAAATGCTGTTGGGTAGGAGAAACAAAAAGCAGGAACATTCATTTATGTAACTTAAAGTAGTATTAAACTCTCAAACTTTTTTCAAAAATGAATACAGATTTAACAAATATACATTGCCCAGCAAAGCATTGCTTTACATTTTTGCCCAAACACCTACAATCATCATGTTTCTGAACAGCTGCTTCCAAGGCTTTCAGCTTAGCTTCCCTGAACTACCTGTCCAGTACAAGATCACAAAGGACAGAGCAGACTCCAGCAACTGTTCATCTACTTGCTTGGAGGAGAGAGGAGAGGGGGCGGGTTAGCTTAATTTGCTGTGTCTATATGTTTGTGGGGGAAAAAACAAATATTTCCCAGCCAACCTGCAAAAATAATACACTCTCTACCTACAAAGGTTAAAAACAGAGGTTTTAGTTGCACAACTTTTGCACAACATGTGGAAGCCACACTGCCTCATCAAGGCCCTTATGTATAGTGCTGTCCTAACTCTAAACCTCCATCTTAACCTTAGTAGTTAGACAGTGTATTTTTTTGCAGGCTGGCTGGTGAGTGCGCTGGGAATTATTTGTTTTTGTACTGTGTAAATCCGAAGTGGCCATGCCTGCAGGAGACCAAGAATGAGCAGGTGATTGAGTGCAGTAGGTTGATAACTGTGACACTTGTTTTGCTATGTATGCTTCAAGATGGAGGCTCTCACAGAATAGAGTTAGGACCACACTATACAGAGGGGCCTTGGCGAAACAGTGCGGCTTCCACGTGTATATTTTTTGCAGGCAGGCTGGTGAGTGTGTTGGGAAATATTTGTTTTTGTACTGTGTAAAAGTTAAATGGACCTGTGTCTTTATTCAACCTCAAATACTATGGGGTCTATTCACACCCTTACAGCTAACTAGCACACGCAAGGGTGACTGCATAGCACTCTGCTTGAAAAAGGAGTCACTCTAAAACAGGAAATCAAGACCAGTGCTCAGGGGACCATCTGATTCTACAGGAAACTAAAACTTTTAAACATCAAGAAGCAGCATCCATTGTAAGTGATTTCATCAGCATTCATCATCACTTTAAACCAACAGACAGAACAGGGAGAGAATGGGAATGTAGAGTACAAACAAGAGATATAAAGTGAACATTTTTGCTATTGCAGATATGCAGAAATAACCCATAACATATGCATATTTACCTACTGTGAGCCATGGACCCCTCAGTGAGATAAAAGTTCTATAGCTCTATTTTTAATCTTTGACGTACTGTAACTATATGTATTTTTAGAAGACATTGTAAATGCAGCAGTGTTAGTCTTCTATCTGGAGCTATAATAGCCAGGGGGGAGAGCTTAGCTAGGAGTCCTGAAAACGGTGTTCCTCTGAGTTGTCAGGACTCTATGAGTTTTTATGACACATTAGGAATTGAATAAATGAGCAGATCCAGTTTCTTAAGGTGAAATTAGGAACAAATGTACCGTAAGTTGCTTAAAGTAGCATTAAACTGTTAGGGTTTATTCACTAAGCTGTTGAAGGCAGCCAAATGAAAAACCAATCCAAAGTGAAGTGAGCCAAAGGGGTTGATTTACTAACCTTTTAAACACACCACGAACGTGTATACACCTCTGTAGTGTGTTCCCTCCCAGCATGATCTATGGGAGGAATCGAAACACCTTTGTAGTGTGTACACACCCAGCAGGTGTGTTGTGCAAAGCCCTGCAAGGTAATGTGGTGTAAATTAGCTCTATGTTATGTTGCTTGCGTTGATGAATGCAGGAATGTAAATGCATGAGCTAACCATTTTTGTCTAAACTGTAAAGCAGCATTATATATGCATCATGTGCATGATTTTTCCATATATGGCATTAGTGGAAATATGCTTTTAGAGACTTTTTGATTGATAAATACGTTTTGCTGTTTGAAAATCACACGCACCTGGTGCGTGCATGTGTTTAGCTTAGTAAATCACCCCCAAAGGCTCTTAGCTGTACAATGGTTGCATTCTGCTCACTTCACATCCCTTTAGTTAGACCAAACAGCCTTAGAAAGTTTGGCCGGACCAAAGGGAAGAACCCGTTCTCGGCTCAGCATTCAGATCAGGCATTCTGTTTGCTACCTCAGAGGTAGCTGGATCCAACTCTTTCAGCTCCACTTCCCTGAACTTCCTGTCCAGTACAAGATCACAAGGGAAACCACAGTCCCACAGTCTTCAGCAGTGCCCATCTACTAGCTTAGAGAAGAGAGAATAAAGGAGGGAGGATGAAGGAGGGAAGAGCAGAGCGGGAGGGAAGTGGCATGCCAGTTCCTGTTTGTTTACGGATACACACAATGCAAGGGAAAGGAGCAATTCTAAAACAGGATATCAAGGCCAGTACTCAGGGGACCAGCA